>NW_009600009.1:27053-40271 GCF_000690535.1 Cariama cristata
TTGTATTTGAAGCAAGGATTTGGAGGTGGGCCCTGAGTACTTACCCCCTGAACCAAGGGAACCTGCTGGAGTTGGGGTCGGGGCCCCCCAAACAGAGTCAGGATTTCATTCTTAGTGAATGTAAGTTGGACTTGCATGGGGCCTCGAGGGCTTTAGCCTCAAATAATAAAGCTGGGTCCAGACGAGACCGAAAGGTTGCTCAGAGTCTGGGGAGAGGTTGGATGGAGGGCTGGAGAGGAATCTGTCAGAAATCCCTTTGAGTGAACAGCACAAGGGAGGCAAAGACCAGTTGCAGAGTCTCAGCCTAAAACAGTGGGGTAGGATGTTCCCTCGTGTTCCTGGAAGGAGACTGGGATTTTAAAACATAATAGCATTTCTTGTTATTATGCTGTGCTATGGCCAGGTACGGGAGGAGGTATGAGTTAAGTGGTTACTTATGAAAGAGCAGTGGTAGCGAATGACAGACAAGTAGTCCTGCAGATTAACTCGTCTCTCGGAGCTCTTTTTCCAGTGGTCTGTGAAGCACCCTCTAAATGAGTGTTTGTGCATGGAGTGTGCATAGTCAGAGGAGCGTACGTACCGCTATTCCGGAGGATGTGAACTTCAGCTGGGATTCCATCTCCCCCGGGGCCTGTCACCCTGATCTGTACAAAGGCGTGAGTGAAGTCTTCAGGGACAGGGATGTCTATCCGGCTCTTGCTGGCCAGGTATAGTGTGGGAGCAGAGTGGGAGTCCTGCCTGTAAAGCATCTGTTGGAAGAGGCAAGTTTGAGTTTATGTTCACTGTGATTTCCTTGGGGTCACCTATAAGAGATGGCCAGCTATGTGCTGCCTGTACCTTGTACCCGGTAACTGCAGACTCGTCTGCCTTCGCCACCACTGGGTCCCACTTGATGCTGACTGTAGACCCAGAAAAAGTCCAGGAGATGTTGCCAGGTGGCCTCTTTGGCGCTAAGAGATACAAAACAAGACAGAGATTCGGTAAGTCAGGGACCGATGAGAAGGTTGTGCTGGTTACAGCCGTCTCCTGAGACTCTATGACAAGTCGACGGGGCTGATGGCACCACTGTGGCTGGTTTAAAGGGAATTATCCCAGCAAACATTACTCTGAGCACAGATCTTCTCAGATAAAGTGATACATGGACCGCAAGACTGTTCTGAGGAAATTCAGGGAACTGTTTTACGGACTACTTAACATGGCGTTAGAGCACCAAGATAAAAAACTAATCAGTTAGCTGAGCATTGGGGGTTTTCTGGAGGAAGCCCCGGGAGTACAAAGTGAAAACCAGGGGTGGTCAGGGCTCACTCACGTGGTTTTGTTGTTGTGACGTTGGTAGAGGGACTGGGGGGGCCGGTTCCAGCCCGGTTGTAAGCTCTGACAGACACGTGGTATTTTGTGTTGGGGTTTAGGCCTGTTACGTGAGCCGATGTGACCAGCCCCGCTGTTCTCACTCTGTCAGCTGCCTCCTCTTTATCACCGTCCTTCCAGTACCGGATCTGAATAGAAAAGGATGTGATGCGTTTAGTAAGGATAGAGGCGTCTGCAAATACCAGACTCGGTCCATCCACAGCCAGTGCTGGAGACCCTTTGGTATTTGTTTATGTGCATTTTATTTAGTGTGTGCCAGGGAATAAGGTTACAGCCTGTGTGCAAAGGCAAGCAGAAAAGCCCAGAATGTTTCTCTCTTACTAATCTCTCTTGTGAGCAGTATTACTGGCCCCATTAGCACCTCATGCTGTCCATTAATTATGCTTCGTCTTTGGAAACAAAATGCTGTTTCCTTTCACCTCGCTTTGCCTGAGGGAATTTTCTTTGCTGGGCTCTCTGTTCTCAGTTTCAGTGTCTCTCATTCCCATAGCAGGCTCGTACCTCGTAGCCCAAAAGCACTCCAGTCATGTCTCCCTGCTCAACGGGCTCCCAGGACACATCCATTTCCGAGGACAGAACAGCCTTGGCCATAACTCTGAAAGGAGCCACTTTCGGTTCTGGAAAAGACAATAAAAGGGAATAAAATCTTTTTCCTAGCTCTGGGCAGCATAATCACCATACTGAAACGAAGGACTTTCCTGCAGCAGCATTACCGTGCAGCCAGACAGCTGGTATTAGGTGTACGGAGTAAAGCAAGGGGAAGGGATTTAGGGACTTAGTAGGACAAGCAGGACCACAGCTGTGTGCTGTGAGGGTCTGTGTCTGCTTTGAAGCTCTGGGTGTGTACAGTCAGGGCTGGGCTTAGGGAAATGTCTATCTGTGTATTTGAAGAAGATGATAAATGTTATGCTGAAATCGCTGTCAGCTGTTCTTTGAGTAAATGAAACCTCTCCTATTGTTGAACTCCTAGACAGACACAGCTCTGCAGGGAGCTGGTTGAGGACACGGTTGGTTGGTTGGACAAAGCACGGTGAATTCAGAGCCTCTGCAGTCCCTCTTTACCTTCTTCTGCAGAATACACGATGGCGGTGAGGCTCTCTGGGCCCTCTCCTTTCCTGTTGTACGCTTTGATCTTGACTTCGAAGGGGGTGTAGGGACCAATGCTCTCGTTCCGGTAGACGTAGTGCAGCGATTCTGCGTGCGGCACCCTTGCTGTCAGCCACTCCTGGGTACCTTTCTTGCGAAACGACAAGATGTAGCCAAAGCCATCTCCGTTCTGATAGTCCCGCAGTGTTGGCTGTGAGGGAGGTGGAAAGAGAGAGGAGCCTTGGTCCGTTCAAATGAGCAAGACTTTGGACTAAGCACAGTGTTTGGCTCAACCACGTATCAAAATTGTAATTGCAGCACTGATTTCCCAAAAGAAATGGCACGTGCTCCTCCCCTTGGCCCTGTCCCAGTATCCACGGCTGGTGCCGTTCTGCTGACTTACCGTCCAGTTGATGATCAGCTCATTGGGAGCCCCTCCACCTCCGCTGAGCCCAGATGGTGCCACAGTCGGTGCTGTCAGGTCCCCAAACAGAAGCAGACAGCACAGGTTGGGTTAAGGAAACAACAGTGATGAAGATGAGCACAGACACTGCGTGGTCTGGGAGCAGCCAGGCTTTGACAGCTCGTATGACACTGTGTTTTCAGCCATGAGTGTTTCAGATATTTGTGAAAATCAGGTCTAGAATACTGGCTAATGCCTGACGAGCCTATTTGGAGGCAGCATGTCTCAGAGAGGACACAAATCAAGCTCAAAAGCAGGGATATGGAGGAGAGCTTTTATTAGGAAAGAGTTAATATGCATTTGGTATGTTGAGAGCACTTCTCCTGCTCTTCCCTTCTGCTTGCACGTTCAAGCAGCAGAAGATAGAATGAACATTCGTAGCCATTTGCTGGGAAATTTACCTTGTCTTTGCAGAGTTGTGCTCTGTGATATAATAGGGCTCTTTCCCCTTTCTAAGCATTACTGCCCAGAAGGTACAGGTTTTGAAGCTAGGATTTATAATGGTTTAATATATTGTATCTAACGCTGGTGAAGTTAGCTGCCAGCTCTGGTACTGCTTTGTCTTTGACGTGTAAATGGGCAAAAAGGCAGAAAATTTTGTGATGGCATCACCTCTAGGAGCACTCAAGGAGATAACTAATTGTTTGGGCCCAAGGCATGCTGCGAGCACGCCTTCCCCCTCCGGCACGTAGGGACAGGTGCCTCTGATTCCCCTTTCTACCTCGGAGAGTATCTGCACGTACCTGCTTCTTTGGTACGGATTTTGCTGGAGGGTAAACTTGGCTCCCCAACTCCCAGAATGTTACTTGCTAAGACCCGAAACTCATAATCCATCCAAGGAATGAGGTTCACCACCTGGGCTGTCTCTGCGTTGCCTTCAATATTTACAGGATCTATATAATCCAATAACATGAGAGGAGAACAAATAGTGAGTGGCAGTCAGCGTAGGAGCACAGAGCAAGAACTTGTCAGCGAGCCGGTGCCCTGCAGCCAGCACGGGCCATACCACCACCGCTGCCCTCAAGACACTTACTGGTACGCATTTGCTTCCATTTGCTGGAGAGGAGGGTCCGCGCCTCGATGATGTACCTGGCAATAGGGCTGTGGTTATCAAAGCCACGGCTCCAGCTCAGCTCGACGGTGGTGTCACTGATGTCTCTCACCACCACACCCCCGGGGGCACCTGGAGGTCCTGGGATGACAGGAGACAGACAAACGTGTTACTAAGATGAAAGATTTGGAGGCTTATTGCTCTTTATATTGTGCAAGTCATAAATTAAAATCAGGCCTTTCTTTTCTGGAAGCTGGAAAGCCTTACCTCCAATTCTAGCCTCCAGAAAAGCTCGTAAACCTATCCCATCCAGTTCAAATATTAGATGGTGAGGTGGCCACAAGGAAGAGTGAGCTGATCCCTTGCAAGGACCATGCCGTTACTTTGGGCTTGTAAGGACCAGGGGACCTTACGACAGAGAAATTACCTCTGACGGTCAGTGTGGCTGACTCTGAAGCACTGTCCACAACTGTCTGGGCTGTACATGTGTAGCGCCCCGAGTGCTTTAGCTGGGCGTTGAAGATGCTGAGGTCCCCAACAGCTTCCTTCTGCATGGGGAAGAGAAGAGGCAGCAGGGAGAGCATTTGAACATGCCTGATCACAATCGAGCATTCAACATTGTATTGGGTTTGCGTGGCAAGGTTTTGGTAGCGGGAGGCTACAGGGGTGGGTTCTGTCAGAAGCTGCCAGAAGCTTCTCCCATGTCCAATGAAGCCAACGCCAGGCTCCAAGATGGACCTGCCGCTGGCTAAGGCTGAGCCCATCAACGATGGGGGTAGACCCTCTGGGATAACGTTTTTAAAAAGGGGAAAAAAAACCTGTGCAACTGCAGCTGGAGAAGAGAGGAGTGAGGATCTGTGGTAGGAGCAGCCCCGCAGCCCCCGGTGAGTGGAGCAGGAGGAGGAGGTGCTGCAGACCCGGAGCAGAGATTCCCCCCAGCCCCTGGGGCAGCCCACGGTGAGGCCGGCTGTCCCCCGGCAGCCCACGGAGGCCCACGCTGGAGCAGATCCCCACCTGCAGCCCGGGGAGGACCCCACGCCGGAGCAGGGGGATGCCCGAAGGAGGCTGAGACCCTGTAGGAAGCCCACGTCCTTTTTGGTGGTACATAATTGCCCTTTCTACTCACCACACTGGCTCGCCGGTAGTGCCCCTCAGACTTGTCAAAGTCAATGGGGAAATCATCTAGTGACCAGGTGAAGGTTAGGTCCATAGTTGGATCGTGGGATGCGTGACATTGTAGAGTAAGGTTTTCACCTACATTGATATCAGCACTAGATGGTGCCAATGTGATTTTGGTGGCATCTGCAGAGAAAGAGCAGGGAGGGCTGTTAGCTGCGAATGTCCATGTACCAGATCTATATGAATGCTGCAGAGCATCCGAACCAACTAACACTTTCCAACTTGTCATCCCTCTCTAATAGCAGTAGTTTTACAGGAGGAAGATGAGGGATTACAGTAGTTAGGAAATGGAAATGTTTTTCTCAAGGACCAGTTGTTGGTGGGTCAGGCAGGAGGTTTGCTACTCCACAGGGTGAAGTGTCTTTGATTCCCTGAGTATTGCATTGATTTTTGGGGAGTGTAAGGAGAGGAGAAATATCACATCATGGCATTCTTAGATGTTTCTTGCTCAACTGATCCCAAATCAAGGCAAACATCTCTACCTCGAACTGAGAGGATTCCAGTACTGTTGGCTTTGCCCATGAAATTCTCAGCAAAGCAGGTATACTTTCCCTCATCAGATTTGCTGATATTCTGGAGGATCAAGGTGCCATCTGCGGTAATAGTCACCCTGGAAGGGAAGAAGAACCATACAAGAGGAAGGTTAAAATGTCTGTTCACTCTGTACACGTGACAATTTCCAGCATGTGCTGATTTTAGAGAAATTGGTGATAAAGACAGGACTGCAAAATATTATGTAGGAGTTTTCTAAAGAAGAAACTAGAGGAATAACAAAGTGCTTATGTTCAAGGATGTCGCAGCACACTTGGGTCATCAGATCCAGTCTTCTGGCAAGAAAAAAAAAGGTGATTTTAGCTATGGTTTCTAGCTAGAAGCTGACTCTGTGCTGCTACCTGCTACTGTTGATCAGAAGTTCAGTCCCTTTGGTCCAGAGCACAGTGGCTTTTGGTGCTGCTCTTGGTTGGCATGGGATGATGACCTTCCCACTTCGGGCTGCAGGTATCAGTCGCTTCACTGGGCTTAGTCTAAAATCTGGTGCTAAGGCTACAGGGGGAAAAAAGAGGATTAAGGAATGATTAGAAAACCCTGCTATGTGAGCATTTTAACTGCTATGTAACTAGGTATTGATTTGTTGTTAGATGACTTGGTAATAGAAGCATGGCAGTATCTGGTGAGCAAGATGAAGGAGTGATTCCTCTGCTGCCAGGTGTTTCTAACGCCTGCCGAGGCAGGTGTTATGTGGCACACGTGCCGTACATAGCAATGGGGTATGACCCTAACAAGTGCAAGGTCTTTGAGAGACACAAGAACAGCTGCTTTTGAAAATGTAGAGGATATTCTCTTCAATATCCTGACCAAAGTTACCAACGCAGACGTCCAGCTTGCCTAAAACTCCTCCTGGAATTGCAGAGATAGAATTGAGTTTTATCTGTTGCCCTCATGCATTGCAGTGTGTTAATGTTGAACAGTTAACCCTTAGAGCCTTTAATTTATCTCTGGCATCTACTGCCCACGAGGAGATAAGCCTTTAGGCTAACGTGGAACAAGTTTGGCATCAGTCCAGTTCCAGTCACCATCCATCAAAGCAGGCTGAGTGGATACTGAACTCTTGTCTTTGACCTCTTTCCTCCAAAGAAGAGGAAGGCTGTGGAGTGGAAGAGAGCTTGTAGTGCTGCTGCTGTCTGTCCTGTACACTTTCTGTAGCTAAACAGATGTCCTTGTTCTCTTTCAGCATTACTGAATTTACACAATATTTAAAATTTAAGTGGTTGTAGAGTGTCTTGTTGAACCAGCAACTACATTTCAATGGTGAGTGAAGCAGTTTTTGTCTGCTCTTGTCTTACTCTGAGATTGCAAGCACAGGATATTAGGAAGAGGTCTAAAATGCTTCAGTGTCCCATTGAAACCCAGAGCACTGGGAAATGAGAAATTACCTTGCACTGTTAATTCAGCACTTGCATATACTGTGCCATGCTTGTTCTCAGCCACACACTGATACATGCCAGAGTCCTCCAGGACTAGCTTGGAAAATCTCAGCTCTCCACCGCTCACTTCGATGCGGTTCTGTGCAAACAAGAGGATGAACCCATTAGATGACAAAAACAAAAATGGAACTCAATCCTCGTATGTTCAGGGTTGAGTTTCATTACAGACTCTTATGCCGGTTTGAGGTCAGCCTGGTTTTCCGTGGGAGAAAACGCAGGACGTTTTTTTACATCTGTCCAGTCACTACCCCACATCACTGTGCTCTGTTTGCTGAGACTTCTGAGTGCCTGAGCAGCAACGTGCAGGTCATACAGAGACAGGTACAAGGTGCTGTTTATCCGCCTTGATAACTGGCTATGAGTTCCTGTAGTTGCATGAAGCAATGGCTGGGATGGCAGTGACGGGAGAAGGAACTTGCTGTCGGTAAGGACTGTGGCATTGCTCTGCAGCCTCATGGGGGCACATGAAATAGGGATGCAGGGTGATAAAACGGGGTTGAGATGCATTTGCAGCGAGGCAGGAAGAGGGGCTAAGTCTGGAGTAGCAGGTTCAGTACTGCAAGTTCTGGTGTGCATTGGCTTGAGCTACTCTCGCTGTCAGACCTGCACGGCGGTACCTGGGAGGTCAGTGGCTGCCCGTCCCGAAGCCATCGGACTGCAGGCCGGGGTTTGCCAGCAGCCGCGCAGCTCCAGCGCAGGTCGGACCCGATGTCGGCTTCTGTGTCTGTGATCACCTTCAGCCACTCTGGCTGAGCTGCAAA
This sequence comes from Cariama cristata, assembly GCF_000690535.1. NCBI lineage: Eukaryota > Metazoa > Chordata > Aves > Cariamiformes > Cariamidae > Cariama > Cariama cristata. The sequence goes on from NW_009600009.1 coordinate 34,947, forward strand.
GGAGCAAGAGAGATGGCAGAGCCAAGAACATCAGATGAGAGGTTTGTTGTGCCAGGCAGGCAGAAGGATGCTCATTGTGTCATCTCTGCTGGCAGATTTATTTATCACAGCGTGTTTCACCAGCCTTTGCCTTTTGTGCAGCGATGCAAGGCTGAGTCCTATGGGTCTCGCTGCAGCTGTGCATGCGGACTGCACAAAATTATGGCAGAATCCAGATCTGAGGAAGAACATTATGCTTTCTCTTCTAAAGAGTAAGTGCAGTCATTCCTGAACTTGAGGAAAGACTGGATTCAGACTAACATAACCAGGTCAAGTTTTGTAACTTGACTAGATCTGATTAATAGCTCCCAGCATTAACCCTTGTGGAAGTACCCCAGGCCTGGAGAGGATCTTGGTTGAGAGCCAAGCTTGATTTTTACAAACTATGCTTCCTTCCCTTGTTACCTCATTTTTGCTAGAATTATTTTAGAGCAAGTTAGGAGGTCTCTCTTTACTTGCCATAGCCTAAATGTATCCGCTGAGGAAAGATATCAGTGATCTCGGCAGGTCTTTGTTAGGGCTTTGCAATAGGTTTAATTAGGGCTGATATGAGGCAGGATCAGAGATGGTGATTTCACTCCCAAAGGCTCAGTCCGTTACCTGGAGCATCTTGCTGTGCTCTGGAAAGGCGTGGGCTTAAATGTATTACCTTGAATGATGATGCGGCCCTGGTAGGTGTCTCTCCCTTTGATGTTTTCAGCCTCGCACTCATAAGTGCCTTCATCCTCAAAGCCAACATCCTGGATCTGCAAGAGGGGCTCACTGCCGATCCACTTGGAGGACTGCGAGCCGTCCAGCTTCCTCCACTTTATTCGAGGAACAGGGCTATGTAAAAGTAAATCTGGTGAAGGCCAGCTCTCGGGTACCCTGTGCTGCATTACAGCGTAGTGTAACTCAATCCCCGTTTAGCCACCCAGGTCCCATCCCAGCTGGGCCTTGGCCAGCAGGACAGATGGCTTTAGCCAATTCCTCCCTCTTCCTATTCCCCCTCCATCTCTGGTCTGCAGCAGACTCGTTGAAGAGAGGGGTTGTGAAAGTTGCAGGTTCTGTGATACCCTCCCCATCCCGAGCCTGAGCCACGCAGGCGCTGCACTCACTTTCCAAAGGCAAAACACTCCAAAGTCACCATCTGCCCAGCCAGAGCGTAGGTGTCTGCAGGAAACCTGGCTTTTATGCTGGGTGCGTACTGCCTGGCATCTGTTAAAAGGAAAGCACTGTTGAGGAGTTCTGGATAACTTTGAAATGGCACACTTGAGGTCTTAAGGGGCAGAGGTATCTGCAAGGTTACGCTCCTTTCCAAAACCTTGTGCATTTGGATAAGGCTAAGTTTCATTTTCTTTTTAAGACAGCTCTTGCTAAAGTCTCTAGAAATTTCTTTACATCTCAGGACTATCTCTCCTTAATTTCCTACCTGCTTAACTCCCTTTGCCCTGCCCAAGAAGTATCTTTAGCTGCACCTCTGCAAAGGTTGCCAAAGGCAGAGGAGGGTAGTTTCAGGGGTGTGAGAGCCTGCACTGGCTGCACCTTGTGCTGGGTCTCCTTTACAAACAAACAGAGAAGCCCCACTGATGGGGTTTGTAGCCGCACAAGCAGCGAAGCGTAGAGAGAGGGCTGCTCCCCCCAGGTTCCAGCCAATTAATATTTTTATAAGCTCTTAAGCTCCCCTGAGAGGCTGGTGGGTGATTTGTGTGCTGCTGGTGTCCTGTGGAGCCGGAGTGCTTTGTGGTGGCTTGTTAATTTTGTGTTTTGCCCAATCCCCTTATGATAATCCAAGAGCACTGACCCTCTGCAGCGAGGCTGAGCCGGGAGAACTTGCTGAAGACACTCTTGGTGATGAAGTCGATGTGGCTGGTGGCAAAGCATGAATAGTTCCCCAGGTCGGAAGCCTCTGTCTTGGCAATGTAAAGGTTTCCTGTGGTCTGAGAGACAAAACGCCTTCCATCGGCTGGGATGAAATTGGGAAACTCATTCAGGAGCCATCGATAGGATAAACCTATGGGGGAGAGAAAAAGGAGCGAACTGCACAAGTTGCCTGTGTCCTCCCAGGTGGGACTAAACCCTTTTAGTAGGCTCTTTTCTAGACCAGTCTAAGATGAAGTTGGTCCTTGGATGGTACTTGTTTTCTCCACATGCTAGGTCCTACCTCTGTTTTGTTGCTTTACAGGGTCTGAGTTAAAACCAAATTTGCCTCCCTAAAATTACCAAAGAAAAGCAAGGAGTGATTGACATATCTGGGAATCCCTTGCTCTGTTGCATCTGTCCACCTGGCACCAGCAGTGCTGCTAATCCCTGCTAGTGGCTATGCTGAAATGCAAACCCTTACCTGGGTAATGGGGAGGAGGGCTGCAGGCAAACATCACTCCCCAGCCTTCTGTAATCTTCACGGGGTCCCGCTCTTCTGCGGAGAATTCCTGCAAAACTAAACGTGCAAAGTGAAACCTGTCCGTGGATGAAGAAAACAGCTGGAGGAATTACTGTATTTTATCACCCCCTCCACAGGCTGGTCTTTTCAGTGGTTGTACAGAGGGAGATCCAAAAATATTACTGACTTTCTGCATAGTGCATCAGATTTCTACCACACCTTCATATTAATGGAAAGCGCCAGGGGATTTCTCCAAGTGATGATGTTGGGTACCATGCACTGGAGAGTTTCTCTCCAGCCTTTATTGATGTGAGCAAGGGGGCTCAGTTTACCCCCAAGCATAACTGTGGCTGCATTTCATTTACCTTATGGAGACAAACTTACAGCCAAAGCGGAGGGAAGCTTCCCTGCTGACGATGGTGCCCCTGGAATTAGATGCCACGCATTGGTAGGAGCCCGCATCCTTGGCTTTCACTGGGTTGCTTATCACTAGGTCACCTGCAACCAGCCTGTAACGGGAATCTGGCTCCATCTTTATCTCTGTGCCATTCATTTTCCACCTGCCAAGAGCAAGTATAAAGCGTGAGAGGAGTAAATACTCATTGCAGCACTTGTGGTGCCTCACAGAAGGCTGTGCTTGTTTGTTTTTCCAGCTATGGTGTGATGGGATTTGAGCTAGATTTATATCTGGTCTGTGAGCTGGGAGGGATGGCACATCACATGTGGACGAGGAGGCTGGTTCCCATGTTAACGATTTTCTTTATACAAAAGCGGAGAACAGAAAGAAAAAATCTTGATGGTTGTGTGCCAGTCCTGGTACAGAGAGCGAGCAGGCGAGCTCACCTGTAGGTCGCAGGAGGACTGGCTCTTGCTCGGCAAGCCAGCGTGACTTTCTCTTCTGCTGAGCCTTCGGGGAAGAGGGTGTGCACAGGCTGCTCTTCAAACACCGGCCCGTAGTTCCTTGTGCTGCTCTGTGCTTGGCACCAAACTGCAAAAGAGGGAAAGCCTGCTCAGCTCAGTTTAGCTTTTTCTAAAAATTCTCATTTTTAGTTTTGTAGGGTATCCCTGGCAGCATCAGAACTGGATCTAGAATAAAAGAAGGAGCGATGTGAAAATCACAACCCATCTGTCACTGCAGCCCAGCCCCAACCATGGCTTTGGGCAGATAGCGTGCATTTCCCGCTGAGCATCTCGCACCGTCTCTGCTGTGCCAGAGGGACCAGACCTGACTGAAGACGTGCAGATGAAGGACTTCTGACACACACCTCTTGGAAAACCACGCGCAGACGAGACTAGAGCTGGGAAGCCCTGGATGCCCTCTTTGTCCCTGGCAGTGAGGACTTGCTGGTTCCTCTTCTGTCTGCACAAACTTTGGCTGGTTGGTTCCTCCTAAGTCCTCTCTGGGACAAGGGAGGAGAGAAGAGAACCTGGATCTTTGCAGCTCTGCCACTGCCTCCCTTCGCACGCCCGGCAGATCCCCTCCATCCCTACGTCTGCAACATCATCAGCTCCCGATGGCTCAAACATGCTGCTTACTGGTGTGCAAACCAATGCTGCAGGTGTCAATGCTGCTGTTCAACTCATGGGATGAGCTTGAAGCTTCCTTTGTAATGTTCGGACACGGGTTTGATTCTGATCTTGCTGTCATGAGTATGGCTCAGGCATGGGCACAAGAGGAACATCAGAACCTGCCTGCCTTCTCCTGCGCTGTGTCTGGGCCACCCTTTGGTGTGGTGATGATGTTTCACTGGAAAGTGCCAGCTGTCCGCAGTGAGTGACTCTGTGTCTCAAATAAATGGCAAAATGCGGGCAGACCCCCTTCCGCAGAGGCGTTATGGAAATGGCAGTGTAAATAAGTAAGAACAAAGCAGAAGCTGCCTGCAAATCTCTAACTGCAGAAGCGGCTCGTGGGATAATGATCGCCAGCACGTCTGTTCTCTCCCTAGCACCCTGAGAAATGCCTGTCCCTTAGCAGGGATGGAGCCACCTCAAGGCAGTGTGCTCCCGTCACAGTCCCCCTCTACCTCTGCTGTGATAAGCTCGGAGATGCTTAGCTAGCCCCAGGATCCTTCCATGCTTTGTAATTGAATTAATAACTGTCTTAAAACTGCTATGCCAACCAGCAATCTGTTTCCTTCCCTACTATACACAGCATGGTCACTAGTTAAATTAAGTGACTCCAGTAAGTGTGATGTTTTATGCAAGAGTAACTTCCAGCAGGGAACAGCCAGCTCAGCTCTCCTGGGCTCGGGGGAAGCAGCCCTTTACCTGTAGCTCCTGGGGTTCATCTCATGTTCCGGCTGCTCTTGCATGTGGAGATGAGGGTGAGATGGGAGAGGGGCTCCACTAATTGGCTCTGTGGGTTCGGAGCAGCTGTCGGCTGCTCCTTGTGTCCAAGCATCAGCCAATTACCCAGCCCTCGGCTCCGGCAACCGGGATGTGCTGCTGCAAGGGAGCCGCATACAGGGGGGAGCCTGACGGTCCCTGGTGTCACACAGCAGAGAGGGACCGTAGCCTGTGTCTAATACTTTGGAATAAGAGAAGAGCAGCCTTTTGAGGGTTGTATTCCCTCCAGATCAGTGTAGGTGCCGTTTTCTTTCTAGAATCGTTCTGTTCACAAAGGAGAAGCTTGTGTAAGCTGGAAATCTTCTCTCAGTTGGGTCAGTAATGGCTGTGCTGAGCAAGTCTCAGCTGGAAGTAACTCTGCTGACCAGCAGTTAAAATAATCATGAGTTAATGGAGAATTAATAAAAAAGTAGTGTATTAATGGTGTTCTGATAGATGATAGTCAATGGATTAGGGTTTAACAGCTTTATATTTTGAGATTAGTAGGTAGCATATGGTAAATAATTTCTATTTATTTAACGAATAAAATATATATTATTAACACTCACATGCATGCCTTTTCTCGTGGGATACTCTTT
>NW_009600009.1:40302-45792 GCF_000690535.1 Cariama cristata
CCAGTCCAGCCAAATTATGCTAATCATCCCTTCTGATTCCGCCTAGAGTCTGCGCCCCGTTGCTGTCCGCTGCTGTCCCTTTTTCTCTGCCAAGGTTATAGACTGCCACTGTCAGGCATTGATTTTCTCAAATGTAATCAATGCCAGAAGTTCGGATGAGTTTTTATCTACAGTTCCAAGGTGTCTGGTTGGTGTTGGGGTGAAATGCCTGGATCTCACTCATTAAGCAAAACAATGGTTAGATTAAAGTTGTAATTAAACAGTTACAAGATCGGGATATGGTTAGAACTAAAGACTGAGAGCAAAGCAGAGTGGTAAATCTCAGTACCTCTGAGACTGATCGACTGCTTCGGTCACCCCAGAACTCTTATTTTTAATGTTGCCAAGACAGGGCTCTGTCATTTGGATAGCGGGGAGGAGACAAACACAAAATAAAGGTCTTGTAGTCTTCAATTTGCAAGAAGCAGAGTGAGCTGCTCAGAATTGGGCATGCCTTATGCAGCCATTCTTTCTGTGTTAAAATTCAGCTAGGAGAGGAGAAATGATGGTAAATAATGCTACTACGCCTCTCTAGAACAACATTCATTATTAGGAAAAATAAATATTAACACCAAAATAAATAGGAATAGGTGAAAGTGGAACATCTGAAAATTAATATTTGGAAAAACAGCTGCAGAAACGCTTGAAAATTTCACATAGCGCTCCAAGAGTGACTTGTGCTGCTGTTTGGGAGAGAAAAAATACTGTATCATGAAATACACCACCCAGGACATAGCAGCCTCTGTACGTATAAAAAAAATCCCAAACTTTCTACCAGCTCTTGCTGGAATAGACAGATCTCAAACCTTATCTCCTTCGCCACTGCAGTGAGCAGGGAGGTGACTGCCAGTGCCTCTCTTGGGCAGTGGGGCTGGCCTATTTCTGGCAGGGTGGTTTTGCATTATTATTGTTAGTATTTGGAACATGCTGAAAGTCAGACCTGGAAAGCCCAGGTGTCCAGGAGGCGGAACGCTTTCCCTTTGTGCTGAGCCCTGCACTAGCTTTGGAGACTGGGAAATTATAAATGTCTCAGTTGAACATTTTCCAAGATGTATTCCAGTTTATGAGGACATCAGCAGCAATCCTTTTATTGAGCACAGACGGCATAGCCGTAGCTCCGCAGCACTGACCACAGCCTGAAGCCTTGGCACATGAGGGAGCTGGGCAATTAATTGGTTTTATAGGAAATCTGAACACACACATGTGCACAAAATCAAAGTTGTTATTTTTAAAGAGCAGGTCTCTGAGGAACAGAGCGTTATTTTTAACGAGAAGCTTTCTGAGGAACAAAGAGACAGTGCTTTGGCTAGCTTCAGATTTCAAGATTTTCCATGACTCTTACTGAATGAAGAAAGGCCAGAGAGATTTTTACTTTCCTGACAGCCTTTTTCATTAGAGAGTCATCTCTGTGCACTTCATAAGCTTTAAACCTTTACGTATTGCTGGGAATTCATCCTTTCGGTGATACGGCCGAGGGAGGGGTGACGTTGCCAACCCAGCTTCCCAGAGCTGGAGCCAACAGCCCAGACCTGGAGGCTTTGGGTCTTCATCCACTTTGGAGTGTTTCCTTGAGCCTCATCTATAGCTGGCATTATTTTGTCCCTGGTCCCTCGCTTGTGTTCCCAGCGATGATTTCTCTCTGTCCCAGCTGGCTCCTGAGATCCATTGCATCATCAGCCAAAGGTCAAGAGAAAATAACCCTCCCAGGCTTTACAGTAAGTCATTTTTTGTGGGCTCAGCTTGGTCGGGGAGCGAGTTGCACCAACTCAGCTGGTTAACGGGAGAGCCCAGCTCCATCTTGCTGCCTCTACCAGATTTGGGTCAGACCAATTTCCAAACGGGCTAATTGCCTCCCGATCTAGGGCAGCCACCCCTCCCTCTGCCTCCTCGGGGATCCACAGAACATTAAAAGGTAATTAGATATTTATAAGGACAGGCGAGCAGTCTCTGCCTGGGATGATGAATTAGCTTGAAGACATTATCTAATTCTCAGTTGTCTGAAATGAAATTTCTCCCTGCTGAAAAGGGACCTTCAGAGTGCAGCCTGAGACTCCCTGAGATCCAGAAACGGGTCCCCAATGAACGGGGGAATCTTTGCAGTCAGGGTATGGCCGAAACCACATCCCTAAAAAAACTGGGAGGCAAAGTGGCTTCGCCACGAGCGGGTCCTGCTGGCAGGAGGCAATTCCTCCTTGCGCCGAGGCCAGGACAAGCCCGGGCAGCGTGGGCTGCAGTGGGGCACGGGTCCTGCCAAGGCTTTGCCTGAGGATCTGCATCTCCTGCAATTCACCTAAAAATGAGTTTAGAAATGGGGAGAGTCGTGTGTCAACCGTTCCTGTCTCTTTCTGGAGCGGTGCAAAGGGCAGTTGGGCATAGCACAGACACATCCCCTGGCTGCATAAATCACCCGGGAGAATCGGGCTTCAGCATCGCCGCAGCGGCGGAGCACGGAGAGGTGCATCCCGGGCGATGTCCCACTTGGCACCTCCGAGAGCCCCTCTGGGCTCTCCCACGGAAACCTCCAGGCTGGAGAGGCGAGGGGCTGCACTTACCCAGAAAGGTGATGACAGCGAGGGATGTACGGACAAATCCAGGGGTGCCTCCCATCCTGCACCTCCGGCTGGGTTATGGCCTCCGCGGCTGAGCCTCTACGGGTGAGCGGGGATGGCAGCCCTGCGAGAGACAGAGAGAGGGGGGTTATCTGCAGCTTTGCTGTGGCTCTGCTCGAGGGGCCGGCATCCAGCTGCGCATCCCCGCTGGCCACGGGCCCGGGGTGAGAGTCACTCGGGGCAAACATCCAGCTGCCCTGTGAGGAACACACAGGGGTTTGGAGGAGCTCTTTTTCTTTCTGATATGACAGATCTGGTTGGGAAAGTGTTGCTGCTTCTCCCTATCTGCTGTTCTTCCTTCCTCCTCCAAAAGTAATGCTTCCTTCCTGGCATTTTTTGTTAAAAAACACAAAGCACACAAGATATTGGGGAGGGGTGGAAGAGGAGGAAATAATTTGTTTGTTTTATTTTGTGAAAAAGGCATCTTTAATTGAAACTCTTCGGGCAGGGAGAGGCTGCTTTTGGGTGTCGTGCTGCCGTACCAGCCCCGAGTCTCTTGTGGTGGAGAGGTTTGGGGGACCCAGCTCGTCACCGTGCACTGCACCCCGGCTCGCAGAGCATCCGTGCAGTGAGCTCAGGCTTGCAGGGTGGCGTGGAAAGTGAGTGGTACAAAGTGGCTGCCCAGGGCTGGGTTGTTTCCTGCTTTTCTTCTAAGTTTAATGCGTTTGAATACTTAATCAAGAGAAAACGGAGCGCCAAGGCATTTCCTGATGCCGTGAGACACATGAGTAGGTGGAGCAGTGATTTCCAGTCCCCTCTGCAGACTGCTGTATTCCAAGATCTCTCAAAAAGAAAAGAACCCCAACAAAACACCGAGCTGTTTGTGCACACCCTGGTCCCTGCGCTCTCCTGGCTAAAGCCACCGTGGGACCAGCTTCAGCGCAGCCACCTCTTGCCATGTAACTCCAGCAGGGTTGTTGGGCTGGGTTTTTTTTCCCCTCTTTGTTAACAAATGCTTTCGAAATAATGCATCGAGGAGCCCCACAGCCCGGCGGAGCCTTGTGTTCCCCGGTGCCCTCCCAAACACACACCCCAGCGAGCCGCTGCTGAAGGCACTGCCAAGAGCCGGCCTGCTCGTGGGCTGCGAGTGCTGCTTATCCCTCTGCTCCAGCTGGTCCTGCTTCCACTCCTCTCCCTGCCCATCTGTCTGCCTGAGCAGGCAGTGCCGCTCCTAAGCTCCTCCGAGCAGGCATTAGCTGATGGTCCCACGGGATGCAGCCCGTTGTGCATTGCTGCTTTGAAAAATCCAGTGCCCTGCTCATGAATAGCAGCCCTTGAAACGCACCTGAGCAAACAGTGATGGTCCAGCGTTTGCTTCACCTCCTGCCGCCCAGAACCCTGGCTGGGTGGAAAAGCCACCTGGCCTCTTTGTGTGCTTACCCAAAAGAGAAGATTTTGCTACCAGCACTTGAAAGGGAGGAGACCCCCATCCCAAATCCTCCTCGACTTTTATCTTGCTTGGGTCGGAGGGCTGGATCCCAGCCTGCCGGTCCAGTGCTGAGAGCGGAGCCCAGCCTGCCTGCCCTTAGCTAGCTCATGCCCTCGTTAAATATTTTCTATGTGACGGGCCCCTAAATAAGGCTGGTGCTTAATTGTACCGCGTGGCCGGGGAAGGAGGGACCCCTGCCATAAAGAAACGGCAGCGCCCGGTGGGAGAGGGCCGAGCTGTTACAGACCGGCGATTTGGGGACAAAGTGGAGAAGGGCCTGAGATGCATTTACATGGAAGCTGCTCCACGCAGTTTGTTCCAGCGGCTCTGAAGTGAGTCAGTCACATGAAATCACTTGATGTCAACGAGAATCATGGCCCAAATGGTGTCCTGAACCCACGGCCTTTCAGCTAACACTGCCTCATTGTTCCCCTGCCTTCACCCTCTGCCTGCTTCTCTCTCATGTGTCTTGTGCTCACGTCGTAAGCACTTTGGGACAAGGACCAGCTTTTAGCTCGATCTGTTTTGCAGGCAGCGCTGCGATGTGGGTTTGCAGGCAATGCCAGCGCTGCACTAATTAATAAGTTGACTTTTCCAAGTCTCTGCAGTTTGGTTTCTCCACCAGCGTGTTCCAATACCCAGGGTTCGTGAAAGGCAGCCAGCATCAAAGCTGTTCCTGCACCCAGCGGCAGCAAATTCAAGCAAGAGAGTCTTGCTCCGTCTCTGCCAGCCCAGTTTTCTGAGGCTGAGTCCTCTGCCTGCGCCCCGGGAGCTGCCCACCAAGGTGCTGCCTGGCTGCAGCTTTGCTCTCTTCTATTCATTTTTCTTCTCACTTTTAAAACAAATAGGGAAGAGTGTGGAAAAGTTGGATTTTGTTATTTTTAACAAGGAGCAGGCAGCGTGAGGAGGTCAGGGAGTGCGGTGTTGGCCGTCCTCGCTCCTGGGGGGCTGGAGGCTCCTCCGGGCTGCTCCTGCCCCTCTGCCACCTGTCTGGTTTTATCAGCACTTTGCTCTTTCTGCTGTATGAAACGGAGATGCTGCAGTTGAGCGAGAGCAAACGGCATCCTGCCTCTCCTGGGTGCTTTCACCTAAACAAGCAGTGGTCCCAAGGGCTGAGCCGAGATCTGGGCAGGAGGGAGAGGAGGGTGAGCTGCGATGCCTTTCTGTGGGAATACTGCTTCTACCACCGTCCCCCTTTGGCTTCCTTCCCTGCAGCCAAGCAAAGCTAGTATCTTGTAAAAATTAAGCTGATTTGAATTATATAATTAGTTGTTGATTCATTATTTATGATGTAAACTACAGCTTTGAGCCCCGGTTCTGCTGCTGGCTCCAGCTCTGCAGTTTCCCTCTTTCCACCCCGACCTCCCCACCTGCTCTGATCCCTGATGTTCACATCATTTCCTCTTCTCACTT
>NW_009600009.1:45806-47918 GCF_000690535.1 Cariama cristata
TCCCTCCGTTTCTCCAGAATCCCCCTCACGCCCACAGACCTGGATTTGCTCCTGAAACCCTCAGAGCCCTCTCCAAAGGCGAGACGTGCTGTGCTGCGGCTCTGCAGGCTGAGCTGGGGCGTGGGGGGGCTCTTGCCAAGGGGGCGGAGATGCTGCCGTTTCCCTCTTTGGAATCCAGCCTCAGCCCAGCCCGTGCTTTAACTCCTTGGTAAAAAAATTAGGAAGAAGATAGCCAGGGAGAGCTCCAGGTACAGCCCGCCTCAAACAAACACGAGAGAGAGTAGCGGAGTATTCTTTACAAGTGCTAATGCTGTATTTGTTCGCAATTAGAGACTGGATGAAATAATCCTCTCGGATACTGTTTTCCTTATTCCTGATTGTCTTATCACCTAAGTGCCGTCATCAAATTGTGCCCAAGGGCCTGACACTGCGAGATCGCACCTGGGGCTGCCCTGGGACCCTGGGGGCATCTTAAGGCCACGATCCTGAGCTGTGGATCCTGCATCTGACTCCCAGCTTCTCCAAAGCATGGATGTGCACTTTGCATCTGATACTTAGACCTGCTCTCCATCCTTAATTAGAAGAGGGCCCAGGGGGACCTGTTCTTTCCCCTCTTCATAGGGTATTTTGACAGTCACTCGAGAGCCTTCTGTTGTACTGAAAGGGGATCTGTCATCTCTGCTAATGGACGCTGTCATTAATACTTCCAGTAGCAAGGGAGGCATGGGCACACTCGAAAACATGTGCATTAGCCCTTTCCTCTGGAGCCCCCGGGACCTGGGAGCGATCCATTGTCAGGGGGGGAGAGTTAAAGAGCTACAGAGAGATTTGTGAGTCCTCCGGGGCCTCTGGGAGAGGAGATGCTCCCTGGTCCAGCGCCCGCAGCTCCAGGTCTGACTGCGGAGCAGCATCCTTTGGAGGAGGTGACTCCGGCAGGACTCCGGGTGTGGGGTGGCCAGAAATGGCTTTTGGTAGGAGATGGGCTTTAACAAGAGGTGACATGGCCAGCACAGGCAAAGTGCTATCTGTTACCAGGGTAAATGAGTGTAATTCAATCTCCTGTGGTTAGGTGATGAGATGAGCGTTTGTGTGTAAGTGGGGCAGCTCCTGCTGCAGCATTCCCTGGGGAAGGGTTGCTCCTGAGGGTGGGTGATGCAGGAATCTGTCCTGTGCTGGAGCATCCCTTTTATTAAGGCTCATTGCTAAGGCTGGGAAGGGCACGCTTTTGATCTTTGCTGGATTTTGGCTTGCAAAACGTTTTCAAGGTTAGGTACATTTTGTCCATCTCCAGAACAGCGTGTTTCAAGGAACTGCAAATGGTTTTATTGTAATGTATCTGTCCTCTTGTAAAACTGCCTGTGCTCAGGAGAGGTTGATTTAGGTACAAACTCTGGATTCAGCCTTTCCTGAGCTTTTGTGGGTTCCGATCTGTTGGTGGCTCCAGGACCTGCAGCAGCTGCTGCTGCAGAAATCCTGGGCCAACCGAAAAACATCCCAAGCAGTGAAACCTCCAAAGTCTGAATGAGGACCTAAAGCACCCTCAGAGGGGTTCAGAGCCTCATGGTGGAGTTCACCCCCCCAGGCTCATCAGTCATCCCGTAACAGACACCAAACCCTGCCTGCAGTTCCTGGGGAACCCTGCTCCTCGGTGCCAGGACCTGAAGCAGAGGAGTGCGGCGGGCAGTGCTTGCTCGCTTTGGTCCCTGTCCCCAGCCGCAGCAGAGATGCGTCCCAGAAACACTTCTAGCAATAGCTGGGGGGGTCCCGTGTGCTCCCTCTCTCCTCCCCATGTGGGTTTGGATCGCTCTTGGCATGTTAGAAAAGTCCCAAAGGCTCTGCCCCTGCGCAGGTCTTTTCCTCTGCTGGGCAAGCTGGAGGAGAGGAGCCGCATGAGCTGCTCTCCCTGTCCCCAGCCGCAGCAGAGATGCGTCCCAGAAACACTTCTAGCAATAGCTGGGGGGGTCCCGTGTGCTCCCTCTCTCCTCCCCATGTGGGTTTGGATCGCTCTTGGCATGTTAGAAAAGTCCCAAAGGCTCTGCCCCTGCGCAGGTCTTTTCCTCTGCTGGGCAAGCTGGAGGAGAGGAGCCGCATGAGCTGCTCTCCCTGGGGAGG
>NW_009600009.1:48143-55638 GCF_000690535.1 Cariama cristata
CCCCATCCCACCCTGTCACCCTCGCCCATCTGCCCTGGGCGGGGTGCTCCCTGTCTGCACCCTGACATCGCCCTGAGGACCCTGGCAGTGGGACAGAGGGAGGGGACAGAGTGGGGACTTGGAGGAGGCGAGCTCTCCCCCCTGGCTGTGCTTGCTCAGGAGATGCTGGAGGGGGATGCAGGAGGCTCAGAGCTTCCAGCCCGAGGCTGGGGGAGCAGATGGTGCTCACAGCCCAGCCTCCTTCCCTGCTGGGCTGTGGCGATGCCACCCGCGGCCAGGGCTGGAGCTGGGGCTCTGCTGTCCGGATGCATTTGTTATTGCCCGATGGGCTGAGACCTCGGCACAAAGCAGGGATGCGCTCTGCACCCTGCGGTGCCCAGCACGGGGTGTCCTGCCTGCGGGCGGGGGGGGGCTTTGCTGTGCTGGTGGGTGTCGGGGGCACCTGCGGACAGGGATCTCACACCCAGGAGGGGTGGATTAAAGCGGTTGTTTTCAGTCTGTCCATCTGTCTGCCTGGTGTACCTGCCCTTGCTGCTGCCTTTGCACCTGGGCCACGCAGGCAGCGGAGGTGCGGTGCCATGGCCGTGATGCTCAACAGCTCAGGGACACCAGACACAGGACATGGTCCGTGGCAGAGGGTCTGAGCTCTGGGGTGGGAGCAGAGCCACCAAGCAGGGAACAAGGGGCTTTCACAGGCCAGGCTGATTCACAGCCCCCCGAGCTGGTTTCTCTCTGCCCTGGCCCCGTGCCCCAGGTGTGGGCAGTTACAACTGGCCCTCATCAGTGTAATTGCAGGCAGGGCTGGGCTCTGCCCTCCCAGCTCACTGCAGAGACCCGGGAGTGTGATGGAGAGAGGTAAGGGGGGAAAGAAGAGGGGTAAAGGTTTCATTTGGGCGCATTCAAGCACCCAGAGGAGGAGGGTGGGGAGCTGCATCATGGCAGGACCCTGTCGGGAGGGGATGGGTGCAGGGATTTACCCCTTAGCGTGGCTGGGGAGGGCGACCTGAGCTCCCTCGGGGCTGGCACTCTTTGCTCTGGTTCTCGGGGGGGTAGCCCTGACTGGTTTGTACTGCTGTGTTGTGAGCTTGGTGGCTGCTGCCAGTTTGGGGTACCCTGCCCCGGCTGTGCTGTGGTCTGAACCCCCAGGATGGCCTTTGTGTCCCTGTCCCTTCCCTAGCAAAAGCTTCCAGCACCCTGCCCGCCTCCGGGAGCTGTTGGCTGAAAGATATTGGACTTTTAGAAAGGAGGTCGAGCAGCAAAATGCCGACTTAGGGGTAGCGCACCATGCCAACCTGCTTTCCTTGCAGCTAGAAGAAAAGTTAGTTCCATTTGCCGAGGCACCTCCAAAGCTCGGGTAAGGATTTTACGTGGGGTGGGGTTTGGTTTTCTTTGGATCTGGTTCTGTTGAACGGGCTGGGTGCCGTGGTCCTGCCGTGCGGAGGTGGGCAGGAGCGATGCGGGCCTTCTCGCGGCGCGCTGCAAACCAATTTACATCTGGAGCAATTCTGAATCACCATATCCATGGAAACTAATGTGCTTCTCCTCTTGACATGGAGCATCCCGAGCGATTCCATTGCTGCGCCCGGTGCAGGGCAAACCTTATCGGGCTGGGGCCTGAGGTGTGTGCATGGGCCCTAATTAATTTTTTCGGTGAGTGGAGCAGGCTGTAGGATTTGGTGTGGAAATGAATGGAAGGGCAGAGCCTTGTGTGGGTACGATGGTGCCGAAAGCACCCATGGCTGTGCCACCCGCAAGGGTGGATCGACTGGCTGGCACGTGTGTGTCTCAACACGTGGGGTACCCACGCGTGGGCTTGTCCGTGCACAGATACGTGTGCCCGGGGTAAGACAGCACCGGTGAATGGGCGGTAGTGACTCCGGAGCTGCTGGGTGCATTTGATACCCCCGGTGCAGGGGGCTGTGCGCTGCCTGCCCGGGGAGGAAGGGCGCTGGGCATCCCTTTCCCAGGGCTGTGAGACCACCTGGGGAGGGGACGTGTTGCGACGGGTGCTCTCGCCCTGCGCCAGCCCCTTGGCCGTGTTGCTGTGTCTTATCACTGATTAATTTAATTGTAATGGAACTGGCTTGATAAGGATCAATATTTGATCAGTGGCTCCTGCTCTTTCCTTCTGAGGAAAAAAAACTGAGAGCAGTGATGGGAGGGGGGTGTATAGTGAGAGGGGACAGTCCAGGTTATCCAGCATCCTGGAAAAGATGAGAGAAAAATCTCTGCGAGGGGAGGAAGAGCCCTGCCCATGGGACGCGTAGGACTCTGCTTCAGTAAATGCCTCACTGGTGTGACTGGGGAGAGCCTTGCGCTGCCAGGAGGGGACCGAGGCTGCCGCACTCGTGCCTTTTGCATCCCTGGTTTTTATGTTGGATGGACTCGTGTTTGGGCCAAATGCCGGGAGCTGGAGCCTCTCGCTGGGAGAAGAGCCGCCGCTCTCGGGCTGTGCTTTTCCGAGTGGGTTGTACGGGGTGTGACGGGACCGGTGTGGCACAGACCGGGCAGTCCTGGTGCCCGAGAGCAACCCCGCTAACGGCAGGGAGAGGTTTACCTTCACGATTTTTGTCTAGTCCTCCTCGCCTCGGCTCAAGGAGCAGGCAGGGCTCTCCGATGCCATCCCAGCAGGACAGCTGCCTTAAGGCATGGTCTGCAGGCGCGCTCTGATTTCTCTGTGTCTTTTAGATGCTTTTTCCTAATAAGTGGTTGGTGCATTCACGTACGTCGCGGGCCACAACACCTCATTGTAAGAGGGTCTCGGGGAGTTTTCTTTGGGTTCAGCTCCCAGCCAGCAAGTTCCCCCCCATGGACAGGCAAACCCCCGTGCTTGTGCCCGGCTCAGGACCTCTTTGTGCAGGAGACAAAGCCGGGCTCTGCCTTCAGCCTGGAGACACGGGCTGGGCGGGATGGCTTTGGGACTGGAGTTGCCGTAGTGGTAAAATCTAATTGTAATTAAACAGGTGATGTTATGAGTGGGCCTTTGCTGCTCCTCTGTTCTGTTGGGCAGCTTGAATTTTAGATCTGAACTTTGCAGTTAGTGTTTTTGTGGGTTTTTTTGTTTGGTGTCCCCCCCCAAACTGGCCAGATCCCATCTCTAGCTGCAGTCACCTTAGTGCCTCAGGGTGGTGGGGATCCAGCCTGAGCTGTGTGATCCTCTGCTCTGCTGCAATAAGCCCTTGGTAAGTCCCCAGGGTTTTGGAGCTGAAGTGCTCGGTGGGACCTGGAGGCTTCCCCGCAGCTGGACCAGGCTCATGCCAGCTCCAGGTGAGACCCTGGGGTCCGTGGGCAGCACTGCCGGGGCTCAGCCCCGAGGAGATGCCGTGGGGACCAGCACAGCAAAGGAGACCAACAGAAACAGCCAGGAGCCCTTCCCACGCAGGCTCCGGACCCCGGGGGCAGAGGGGACGGAGGAAGCTTTGCTCGGAGGGGATTTCCCCATGAGCCGCCCACTGCCTCGCAGGCTGGGCGCGAGCGTGGGGTTCGACCAAGGCTGCCAGCATGCAGCTCCTAAGCTCTCCCTGAAGACTTGTGTTTCAATCGATAGCCCGAGTCAATAGCAGCTGGAAGGATGCTCAAAGTCTTTGAAAAAAGGCCACAAGTGATTCCAGTTTAGCACATGGGTCTTTGAGAGATGTCTGCCTGAAATCCTTGTTAATACCCCGATTACGGTTGCTAAAAGTTCCAAATACGGGGCCCTTCTTACAGACACTCCCCTGCAAATTCACTGCGTTGTAAACCACGCTCTGAGCACAGCTGAGCTCAGCCTTGCAACCTCTTTGCCTAGGAAATGCAGGTTATTAACCTGGGGCTGCACGGGAGGGGTTGCTGAGACGGACTGGATGTCCGGCAGAAAGCACGGGAAGGGGGTCAGGGTCCGGCTGCACATGCTGCTGTTGTCTCCCCAAAATAAAACTCCAAAATAAAGCTTCACATTGCAAGTTTTCCTCTCCTCTTGCAGCGCGGCACCGTGCACGGCGCACACGTAGCTGAGCCGTGGGAAGCTCTCCCTAAACCCTGGGACATCCACAGTGCTGCCAGCCTCGCAAACCCACCCACTTTCTGCTATTAGTGCTACCGTGGCGTCAGCAGCAGAAACCCTTTGATGTGGCACCGGTATAAATAGCTCCCTACCTGCGACAGAGCCTGGCTCCATCCCCTCCCCTCCCCTGCCTGGTAAATCACTTGGCAGGAGCCAGTCCCAGGGAGAGGCTGTAGCGAGGAAAACCAAGTGGAGAGCTCGGGAGACCTGGCTCTTGCAGCCCCAGGAAGGCGATGTGTTATCTGGGGAAGCCCTAACATCTGCCAGCCCGTCACACCAGCACTGGTGTCGGCTGCCCTGTTTGTGTCACTGGGTAAGGTCATGCCAGAGCCTTCCCGGTACGGCGAGGGTCTGTGCATGGCACCGGGCATCTCCCCCAGCCCTGCAGAGCTCCTTGGCCCTGCTGCACCTCTGGGTGCTTGTGCTGGGCACGGGGATGCTGGGGGGATGCAGTGTCCCCAGGCAGAGGGGAACTTGCAGAAGCAGTGCTAAAATCCTCTCGCTCCTAGCAGAAGGTTAGGGTATCCCCTGCAATGGTGTCGTGTTTTGCTCCTTGGAAAGCATCATCCCTGTGTCCAACCTGTCTTTGTTAAAGTAGCTTTAGTATTCAGCCTCCAAATAGTGCCAAACTGCTCTCTTCCTTATAAAAACAGCGTAAAAACATATATCCCTCTTCCTTCGTCCAGCGTAGGCTCCCTGCTTTATGGCTCTCTGCTGCAGGACTGACTGCTCTAGAGGCTGTACAATAAATAATACATGTAGTAATTTCGGACTTAGGTTGCTGGGGGGGGGTGGGTTCAGTATTTCACAACCGGCTGGGGGTAGGAATACCTCTCGTGCTCCCTGGGGTCTGGGGACATTTCCCTGATGGTCACAGTGAACGTCCCTGCGGTGAGATCCTGGACCCTACAACTGCGTTGTGGCAATGGGACCGAGAGTGTTTGTCAGGGAGAAGAAACCATTTGGGGTTCAAGGAAAGAGATCTTGTGTAGCTTGAGAGTGGACTTTGTTTCCTTGTCTGCTGAAACCTATTCCTTCTCTGCAGCTCCTCAAGCACCCGAAGACATCTAGTGTCAGGAAAAGACAGAAAGTGTCTAGAAAGAGCCTGATACAGCCTATCACAGCAGATTTTAATGTTTCTTCCCTTCCATCTATGTTTTTTGGCTCTTAAAGGACTCTCTAAGGAAGCCTCTCTTACCTCTTGCTGTGCATCTGTGCTTTAACAGCATCTCTGAAAGCCCTTGGTCAATGCTGGGGGTTCCTGCATGGCCTGTTTATTTATATGGCAACACTGCGAGTTATCGTGCAGCGACGCGGTCCCCTTGCTGCACAGCCCTGGCCTTACAGGGTTGCCATCAGCCCATCCCAAAATCTTTCTGGGCATCTGTGATTCCTCATCCCTGGAAAGCAGGGCTGATAGTGCACGCCACTGATTTAGGAAGGAGAGAGATGTGCCTCCAGCTGTCTAGGGTAACTACAGGCAGTGAGACAGAGCAAAACCCATCCCTGCTGTGAGCAGAAGGGCAATGCTGCTCCAGGCTGGCCAGTGCGGGCGAGCCTGGTGCTGGGAGCCAGCCCTGTGGCCACTGAGCCCGGGGCTCGCTGGCTCCTGCAGCTCTGCTCCGCTGAGCAGGGAGCCCTGCGCTTCTGCTGGGCTGCTGTCGGGAGGCTCCCTCAGCAAGTGATGTGTTCCAGGTGACTGCCTGGGTTTGCTTCGTGCCCAGAACCTTCAAGGAAAAAAAATCTCAAAGATTGGGATGTTGGCGAGGTCATGGCAAGCAGAAAAAGTGCTGGGGGAGGCCTTGGGGCTTGCAGGGGTTGCTGAAGGGAGGAGGCACTGAGAAACACAGGGAGGTGTCTGCCTCTCATCAGGGTTGATGACTTCTCCTGGATAATTTGGGCTTTGGACATACACAAAGCGTGCAGAGTGGCTGAACAGCCGGGCCATGCTTTAATGCACGTGAGCTCAGCCCCCACGTGGATTCCCAGCTCCGTGGGCCAGACCCTCCGTGCACCGCGTTGAGGTGCGTCTGGTGCGTGCGTGGGAAATACCTCCCTAAGGACAGGTTGGGTGTTCTGCCTTTTGTGATTTGCTTGTGGTAAGCCTGCAGAGAAAATAGTAACACAGGCCATTAAATTCTCTGCAGGTGCTTTGAGTGACAAAAGTCCTGGTCGTTCTGTTTGATAGTAATTGGTCAGGTGATGGAGAGGAGCGTTGGCATCCCTTTGTCTTAATCTACTCATGCGCCAGGGAGTGTGCAGCTGGGCTTGACATGACCCTCTCATCTTCTATTTTCTTTAGTCTTGGGTAATTCTAATCTTCCCCTGGAAAGTACGTTATTTCTAGAAAAATTTTGGGACCCACCACTTTCCTGTATTAGCAAAGCAAGTGGCTTTTGGGGTTGGTGGTGTTGCTGTCGGGTGTGCTCGGTACCAAATATGTGGCCCTGAGAGGTTCATCTGTGGATGCAAACCTGCTCCTAAATCTTGTGCCAGAGCCTGTGCTTCAGCTTGGTACCCTCAGAGCTTGTTGTGGACGTGCCTGGAGGTGGCCTGGGAAGAGCAAGAGCCGTTCTTGGGGTCTGCCTTGGGCTGGGGTCACTCCCAGCTCTCGGATGTAGAGGCTGCTGCCTCCCATCCTCAAAGCAACTAGTGTTTCCTTAGAGAGATTACAATCGCTTATGAATACTCCCCGTTCCGGCCAGAAAAATAATGCTGAGACTCGTGGGAGCGGTGCAAGCGTGGGGGAGTCAGTGGGTCAGCGTGGGTGAGAGACAAAGGGAGGAGGGAGCTTGGGAAGTTTTAAGCCGTGGGACTGGAGCCCCGCGAAGCACACCCCAGCCTGCCCTGCCGCCGTCCGAGCATCCGTCCCGCTGCCGGTGGGAAGGAGCAAAGCGGTGCCCTGCCTGCCCGTGCCTCCCCGTGCCCCGCGGTGCAGGCCTAGGGTGGGCAAGTTCTCGTCCGTGACTTTGCACTGAGCCCCCCTGGTTCCCCCCTGCCCTGAGCTCTAAAACCCGGCCCAGCCTCAGACACAGAAATGCCCGCGTGTGCCCGGAGCGGCTCCATCTCCCACCCCTCACCCTGGATCTGCCCTCATGGGGGGTGCATAGGGAGGGGACCTGGGACGCCACGGTCTTCCTCATCCTCCCTCCCTGGAGAGGAACCTCAGGTCTCTCGGGCTGCTCTGGGCTCTGCCAGCCCATGCTGGAGATGCTGAAATAGTTCTGTGCAGCAAAAGCTCTGACAGCCCAGGTGCCGCGTTCAAGATGCCTGACCCCATCAGTGGGCTCTCAAAGTGCCCCTAGCCAGAAGGCACCAGGGAGAGCATAACAGCAATAAATCAAAATAATAATAAAAATATCCCCAGACTTATTCCATACATTTCTGCTGACAGCCGTGTCGACCTCGGCCACTCAGCCCCTGCCACAAGTGACACAGCCGTAGCCCCCCCTT
>NW_009600009.1:55905-56249 GCF_000690535.1 Cariama cristata
CGGGGGCCGGCGGGGCCCCGCTGCTGCCGGAGGCTGAGCTGCGAGGCAGCGCTTGGCTGGTGCCTGCCCAAGTGTGGATGTGTGTGCCCAAAGCCACTGCAGCATCTCTGCATTAGGATGTGCTCCTCCCTCTCCTCCCTCCTTGCGTGCGCGCTCCCTCGCTCGCTGCCAACCACCACGCCGGTCCCTGGAGAGGGTATTTTTTCTTCTGCCTTTACCTCACTTGCCACAGTCCAAGGACCAGTCAGGGAGGCAGAGCGAGTTGCAGCATCATGCATAATTCATGCCCTTCCTCAGCCTCCCTGGCTGCTGCTCCCACCAGTCCCCAGCAGAACCCCCTCGTC
>NW_009600009.1:56326-56599 GCF_000690535.1 Cariama cristata
CGAGCCCATGTCTGTGGGGTGGAAGCGGGGAAGGGATTAGCCCCAGCTGGAGGGGGGTGTCTCAGCAGGGACACCCACCTCTGTGCGGTCTGTGCTAGTTTCTGTGTATATGCACAGCTCCATGCCTAAATATATATATGTGTATATCTGTATGTATGCCACATCACCAGGCTTATGAGCACGCTGGGGAGATTGCTTTACAGCAGAATTTTGGGAAGCTCCCCCGAGCCGAGCGTGGCTGGCGTAGGGGGGCCCCCACCTGCGCTGGGCCCG
>NW_009600009.1:56755-60333 GCF_000690535.1 Cariama cristata
CTGGGCTTGCCCGCATTGGCAGCGCTTTGCAAACAGAGCTGTGCCCGCCACGAGTGATGCGATGCTGTGAGATGTCACCGGGACGTTCCAGAACCTCTTCTGTGAGACTCTGTGGGCGCTGAGGTTTGGGGGATAGCGATGGTGCTGATCCCATCGCTGCTGAGCAAGTGGAGGTGCAAAGGGCCCCCGTGGTGGGGGGTTTGCCGGCGGGCAGGTTGCTGCCAGACTGCGCGGCACGGTGGGAAGCGGAGGATTCGGGAGCGTGGCAGGGACCACCCCGCACTCTCCATCCCTCCCAGCTCCAGCCCAGACCTGTTAACGATGTAAGGAGATCAGTGGGCGCTGGGGCTGTCCACAGGTTAATGGTCTGCAATTACAGAGGAGTAATTAAGGCATTAGTAGCTCTATTGATTGGCAAAGCTCCAGTGGTCCAGACTCCTCCAGCAAATGGGTGCGGGCAGGAGAGTGCATGTGATGGAGTGGAGCACGTTGCTGGTCCCATCTCCATTCTCCTTGCCCCGTTCTCTGCTCCCCGCTGCCATTTTGGGGTGAGACCGGGAGAAACTGGCCACAGCCCTTCCCGCAGACCTCACCTGGGGTAGCAGGCGCTTTAACTGGACAGAAAGGAAAAACAGGGTTGGATCCTGACCCCCAGCAAAAGGACTAATGGAGGGAAAGCCAAGAGAGGTGCTGAGCCCCCTCCTCAGTGGAGGAAGGGGGACCTGCCCTCTGCCCCCTCTCCTCTGTGTCTCTGCCATCAGCAACTCTCCGAGGGGCTCTCCGCAGGTGACAAGGGCATCGGTGACCTCTTGGGTGTTCGTCCCAGGGCAGACATGTACCGAGACCGCAGCGATAGCAGCTGGGGGAGGAAGCAGCTCTGTCAGGGCTCCCTTGGATGGCTCTTAGCTACGGTAATGGGCAATAGGCTGGAGCTGCCTCTCCGAGGAGGAGGAGGAGGGTAATTGGAGGCAGTCTGTCGGCATTGATCCAGTCCTGCTGCCCCACCGGGTGGGCAGAGGTCAGGGAAGATATGGGTGTCATTATCATGCCATAAAAAGAGACGAGTGCTAATGTGTGCGTGTCTCCCCCTGTATCGATCGTGAGGATGAGGATGGGTCCGTTGTCGCTCGCTCCTGGATGATGAAAACGCCGTGTGTCCCGTGGGAGCGATGGAAGCAGCCCCCGCGCTGCCCTTTGCGAGGCTGAGACCTTGGGCCCCGGCGGTTCCCGTGGATGTGGGCAATGGTGGCTTCGAGGTATTGGAGGGTCCCTGGGTTCCAGTTAGCTTGGAGTTCGGTGTCAAGGGCCAAGTGCAATTCCTTCTTCAGCCTTCCTTGGGGCACGGACCGAGCGTGGCCGGTGCCTGCATTGCCCCAGTCTGCACTGGGAAGGTCTCCTACACTGGGCAAAAAGTGCCTCTTTTTTTTTTTTTCTCACTGCTATTCAAGTAAGTGGTGGGGAGGGGGCGGATAAAGCCCCTGCTGCAGCACTGGAGTAGGAAGCACTAATACTTTCATCCTATTAGCGAAGGCCGCAGCAATTACATCTTCATTAGCCAAATAGGCTCTGCTGTTTTTCCCCCCCTTCCTTCAGCCCATTCTCGTCAAGGCTTTGCACCAGGGAGCCTCTGTTAAGAGCACTTCAGAGCCTGGGGGGCAGGAAGGGCTGGGGAGTGCAGGATTGGCCCCGGGGGAGGCATCGCTCCTCTGCCGGGATGTGCTGGGTCAGGAGGGGGGCAGCTGGGTTAAACCCTGGTGCTCCCGTACGTTTGCTGGGCCATGGGGGCTTCTTTCCCCATCTTGTATCGTGTGCCCGAAGGGTGTTCATGCCACAGCCGGCGCTGGCAAGGACACAGAGCTGCTGTTTGCCAGCACCGTGTGTCTCAAACGTGCCAAGCCAGCATCACAAGTATGTCCAGGTAACCGGGCAGCCATTGCTCCTCTGTGCCTCAGTTTCCCCACCTGGAAAGGATACCGTCGCCTGCACCGAGGCCTCATTGGCCTGTGCCAGGTCATCCCGCAGCCTGCCCGGGTGCAACGGGAGTGAAGAGCTCCTGCTCCCCAGACCCTTTCTGCAACCTCACGGGAACCTCTCGTGCTGTGTTGCAGCACCAGAAACTCAGGAGCTGCTGCACTGAGCTTGTCCGGGCTTTGGGAACCGTCCCCTCTGCCCTGAGCCTGCAGAATGACCGTGCTGAGACCAGCTGGTGGGTGGAGGAGGGCTGTGCTGGGGGGTTTTATCCTGTCCCACCACCCTGGCTGCTGCTTTCGCATCTTGGCGTGGTCCTGCGCTGTGCTGGGCTCTGCACCTGGCTGTTGGGAGATGCTTCTGAGAACAAAGCATCCATGGGGTCGTATCGCTACCAGTCTCGGCCCAGGGCTTGTGCTGCTTTGCCTAGATAAACCAAGGACTAACAAAACGGTCTAGCAGGGTAGCGAAGGAGATGCTGAGGTTTTTAAACCACTTGGTCAAATTTTCTTCAGCAGAAGCCCTGACTTGCTGGAAGGACACGCTGCATCTCGGCAGCGGTGTTCAGGCTGGGCAATGCTTCCCGTTCGGATGGTTTTGGAGGACCCTCCTGTTGAGCAGCCTTCCCTTCCCGAGGGAGGGTGGTGCTGGGCAGGCGGTGATGCTGGGGGTCCTTGGGGACCAGCACGGTTTTGCCGGCTGTGAAGGGCCACGCGTTTGGGGAACGCTCGCCCGGCGCTGGCTGTGGGGGAGCGGCGGCAGCGGTGCCGGCTTTTGCCTTTAGAAAGCTGACAGAAATGAATTGCAGGCTTGGCGTGAGTTTTGAACAATGTTTTATTATATGTTTAGTGTTCTCTATACAAAAAAATCCAGTCTTTTCTTTTTACAGTGGTTCAAAAAAATGATATCTGAGTATTTTGGCCTTCTTTCATCTCTCATGCAGTCGGTTTATAAGTCCTTATATTAAACATTTTTTTCTGTAGTCCATAAATCTTCTTGCTGTAAACTGTTAATTTTACAGTTTCAGCTATACATTTCTCATTGGAACAAGTGGGTTAACGCAAAGGTGGTGTTTTTTTGCTTTAAAAAAAAAAAGGCAAATAAATACATAGAATACTTTAGAACAACCAGGAGGTTTTACAGAGAGGATGGATGGATTGCGATATATTTACAAATTAAAAGAAAAACAAAACAGTCCAGTACTTTCTGTCTGATGTGAGCAGGAGGAACATTTAAAACTCGGTACTGCAAAGGAAGGAGTCGGTTCTGTGGGTTTGACACAGGGTTTAGACTGCGTTTGACAACCAAAGCCCGATGCCGACTGGCGAAGGACATGGAGAGACAGGCGCTGCTGGGCAAGGGGGAGCTGCTGATGCGGTGGGTTATTTCGTTAGGACCAGAAAAGCATCGTTACTCTCGTTAATAAAACAGGTCTTAGTGCAAGAAATAGAACATGGTCTTTTTTTATTTTATTTTTTTTTTAAAAGGTTTGTTTATTGCTTAACTGAAATCGTTTGCTGCTAGTACACAATTAACCCTGGTACGACGGACGTTACATTGCAGGTTGAACTCGCAGCTCTGCTGGGACCTGAACAACGAGGAGAGGCGGT
>NW_009600009.1:60480-64540 GCF_000690535.1 Cariama cristata
CGTGCGCTCGGGTCAAAAATGGCCGTAGTGTGGGCTCGGGGTCTGTCGTCTGTGGAAGGCGATGCTGGCCGGGGCTGTGTGTGGGGACATCGTGACCTGGTGTCCGCGCGGGACAGACGGTGGGGGTTTCTGTGAGCAGGATTTCAGGGCTCGTACCAAAACTCGACTTTTCCCACTGCTTTTCTGTCTCTTGCTGCAACATCACTTCAGGGAGAACAGGAGCAGCCTCAAGATCAGGCAAACGCATCGAGTGTGCTCTCGTGTCCCACGCTCGCGCTCCTGTGGTTCCTGTCAGCTGCTGTACACGTGCAGGGCTCCAAACAGCAAAAGGCTGCGTCTCAGGGAGGGACAGGCTGCACCCCTGCGCTGGGATGCAGCCGGCAGAGCCTGGGTCTGTCTCCAGAACATGGATGAGGTTTTGGCTCAGGCCATTTTATAAACAGGCTCCAATTTGCAAGTTGGGAGTTGGACCCCAACTGCTTTTTCCCCAGCTTCTGAGATCACTTGGTTTTGGGTCTGGCTCTTCTTTCTCTTTTTATTTATGTATTTATTTAAAGGGTTGGCCCCTAATTTAAACCCTTTCTGAAGATGTATCTTCTGGAAAAGAAAAGGTGAAAGTGTGCCCTGCTCCAGAGAGGAACGGTCTTCCCTGTAATGGAGACCGACCCCTTAGGAGGGGTCCTGCCCTTCGAGCAGAGGGTGGCTGCTATAGGGCCCTCCCCAGCATCTCTGCTAATCCAGGGGGTTACGCTATAGGTAGCAGGAGACGAGGTGCCTGACCCGTCCCCTCCGGAGAGGGACAGCTGGGGATGGAGAAGCAAAGGGGCTCCCACGGGGTGATGCTGGGGACAGGCAGACAGGGACAGGCAGACACAACCGCCTGCACAGCGCACACCCAAACAGGCAGAGGTGGGTGGGCAAGACCCCTCAGCACCACCGGCCCTTGTGCGGGGTCTCCATCCGCCTCCTAGAGCTCAAAGGACACTTGCTTGGCAGAAGTGTGGCCACGATGCCCATGTGGGTGCAGCCTGGCCCTGGCTGTTTGGGGGGGTGCGGGGGACACCCCGTCAGAGCTGCGGTGGTTTTGGAGCAAGCAAGGGCTTTGCTCCCCGCGACAGAGTAACGGCACGTGCAAACGTCTACTGAATCGTTATTAAAGAGGGTAAAAAATTCTAAGCTCAGGATGAGTTTTGAACTTTGTGAGAATTTTCTTTGGGCCCCAGAACTCCAGGCGAAGTTTCAAATAAATGTTGAAATTTTTACTATACCTTATAATTTTTGAGTAATTTTTACACCAAGCTAATACAAGGCTACAAGTAACTTACACCGAGCCATTCGTCCCCCGGGCCCTCTGCAGACATCTTCCTTTTCTGGTTACGTGAACTAATGTGGTGGTAGGACTGTAAATGTTTTTGCGAGACTTTTTGGGGCAAGGACAGGACTGGCTGGGCTGAGTCCGGCTCCTTCCCTCCCCGCTTGCCGAGGCACGCCGCAGAGCACACACTGCAAAGCTACGGGGTGAAACGCTTCTCCGTGTCCAAATGGATGCTAAGAGGTTTCCTCAGTAAAATGGTGGTTAATGACAGGACAGAAATACAGGCTTTAATATAAATGGCACGTAATGCAGATACATGACACAGACCGCCCTGCTTCCAGTAATGCCTGACCAACTTTCTTGAGGTTTGGAGGTGTTGCGTGGTAGCCAAGGGTCTTGTGGTCCCCATTGGTCCACAAAGCAGCGAGGATCTGGTGTGCTGGGTGTGAAGGAAGATGCCCAGCTCCAGCTGCAGAGGCTTTTCCAGAGCGGAGGCTGTAGTTTCTTTCTCTCATCGTTTCCACCGGGGCTTAGGCAAGAAGTTGCACAAACTCAACATTGTAAGGACAGCCACAGGCTTGGGAAGCGATCGTCTCCGTGACCAAGAGCTGTGTTGCATTTGGCCTGGTGTGTTGGCTTAAAAACCGAATACAATTGCTGCGTGTCCTGGGAAGGGGCTGGGAGATGCTCTCCTTAAACCAGATCAGCGGCGAGTGGCAGCAGTAGAAATAGGCTTGTTGCGTGAAATGCGTTCACACCGACGGTAACGGAGCAAGGCGTATGGCTCCTACTCTGTAAGGTGACACGGACGGAGGACCCTGGCAGATGGGTTCCTGTGCAGCGGAGAGGGGACATCCCTGCACTGCCCGGGGGTCCGGGAGCTCCCCCAGCTCTAGGAGGGGGCTCTGCCTGTTAACACCAGCCTAAACTCTCCTTGGCTTACACGGTGCACGTAACTCCTTTGCTGTTTGGTTTGCATCCAGCTCTCTCTTGTTTTCTTTGTGGGATCCAGCAGTAGGTGCTGAACGGGTGCTGACCGGGTCCGGGCTTTTCCCCGACGCGCAGGACAGTTGTGCCATTAGCAGCTTAAAGAATGTGGCAAAGTCCATCTCAACAATCCCTATTAGTAGAAGTATTCTCGTTAGCGATATGTCTTCATAGCAAACCGGCTCGAAAGCTAAAAGAATAATTGCATTAATCCTATTGCATTTAATCCATTACGCTGAACAAAAACATCCTCCTTAGAAAAAGAAATGAAAGAAAAATCCATCCTCACGTCATTCTCCGTCTGTGAAACGGTCAGAAGAAATCGGATCTCTCTCAGTGAAAGGTACCTTTGGTTTCAAAAGTGCAGGAAGAGGGAGAATACACATGGCGTTGGCCGCTAAGTACGGTCTGTTATAAAACTCTACCTTCTACAAGGATCCATGCTGTCTCAGCTGGGAGAGCTGCCCAGGCATCCTACTCCTACTGGTCTGGCAGATCGAAGACCATCGCGTTAGGGGCGCGTAAGCCGGGGGGAATAGTATCAGTTTATTAAACTTCATGGGAAGTTCGAAGCTGTGTAAGGCATGTGAAGGAGCACTCCTATCCGAGACGCTTTGTTACAGCGTGTTAACGGGTTAACTGAAATCGATATGTGAATAAGACAGCGGAGGGGAGTCCCAGGGTGCAGGCGCTTGCTCGTGGAAGGGTCTCGCTCAGGCTGATTGATGGCAGGGGGGGAAAGGCCACTGTCAGAAATGAGGAGGGGAGTTTAGTGGAAAACACTGTCGATCTGGCTCATCCCCGGTGCCTGGGGTCCTGTGCTCCTGCCATGTGCCTTCCTCCCTCTCTCCCTTCATTCAAGCTGCTGATCGGGAGCTGCGGTGCAGGGCGATGGCAGGGGATCCTCCACCCGATCCCGGTGGGTGCTTCTCATCCTGACCAGGTGGCTTTGATTTTTCTTTTTATTTTTTAAAAAATAAGTGATTTCTGGTCCCCTCATCCTACGTTAACACTGGTCCTGCTTCCACTCCCTCTGCTACATAAGATTTATGGAGTTGCCTTTAAAAGAAAGCAGGCATGGTCTGGGGAAAGCTTCCCTCAAAATTCCTACAAAGCAAAGACTAAACTGAAATAGGTTGCCTGCAATTACCCAGGCAAGCCATGCTGCTGTCCTGGGCTCGGAGGGTGAGCGGCACCTGACTCTCCTTCCACAAATCCCACAAGCTCCTCTCCAACCCCTTGTCCCCTGAGGATGCTCCGGAGCCCCGCGGAGGCGGGGGGTGACCTCCCCACGGGCTTTGCAGGGGGCACGGGCCGCAGAGCCTCCGCACCGATGCGAGTTACGGTGCCAAGGGAAGAGGTGGGGACCTGCTCTTCCCCGCGTAGGTGCTGCTGGATCTTTCGGGAAGGAGGTTGCGGCGCTGGCTGGTTTCGGAGAGGCTATGGGCAAGGTGCTGCTGTGAGGGTGGACGTCTCGGTAATACAGTGCTGTGGTGTCGTTACCCAAAGATCCAGCACTTTCCTCCTTTCGTGCATTTATTCTGCTCTTGCTGCTCTGCCCAGGCCCCGCTCACCCTTCTTCCCTCCCCAAACTCTTTTTTTTTTTTTTGTTTTTCTTTTTTTTTTTCCCTCCTTCCCCCCCTTAACTGGAACCTTCTTGTAAAGATTAAAAAGAAAAATTTGTAACTCCCTCCCAAAAGAACAAAAAGGGCCTCGGGGAGCCCATCGCGCAGCCCCTGCCGGGCTGGCTCGGGGGGC
>NW_009600009.1:64582-69599 GCF_000690535.1 Cariama cristata
TCCAACCCCTCGGGCTCAGCCCGGATTTCAGCTACAGCTACAACCCATCCGCGCCCCGGGAGTCCTTGCCGTTGGCTTGCTTGCTAAGGATAAGATGGCATCGGCAACCACCTGGTCTGCCTGTTTGCTTGGAATTTTTGTCTTATTTTTTTTATTTTTTTTTTTTTATTTTTTTTTTTTGTCACTGCGGGTTGGTTTCATTCACATGTTTCTGTTGGAGGTAGTGGCGGCGGCGGCTGTTTAACCCCCATCCACTACGAACATCTCAGGCTGTTTGTGGTTTCAGTGCATTGCGCTATGCCAAGGAGTAGATAGCATTGACTGGGGAGGTGGCTTCCGAGCTCTCGTTGCCTTCGGTCTCCTCTTTGTCCTTCTTCACCGTGTACTGGCCGATAAAGGAGCCGTCCTCGTTAAACTGCCCTTCGCCCCCCTCTCCATAGTCCACCAAGCTATCGTCACTCTCCTGCTGCTTTATCGTGCCGTCCAAGGAGGTCTGGCTGTTTGGCAGGGGTTTGTTGTCTTCATCGCTGGGTAGCAGAAGACAGACAGACACAGTAAGGGTTGAGAACGGGGCTTACAACCTTCACCCAAGGTCTGGATATTCAAAAACAAATCCAGTGTGCAAATAATAGTGACCAGAGACCACAAACGCGGGGTGCTCTGACTGCAGACAGCAAGTCCTGGTGTGTCTGGCACGTACGTGAAGGTGGGGGGACAGCCTCCGCGCCAGAGGGCACAGCTGCCTCGGCCAGCGGTGCTGTGCTGGGGATTTCTACAAGCCCAACCTTCACGCTTTTTCTTTTTAGAAAGCAATTTTTTTTTTTTTAAACCTATATTACATATGATGCTTAGATCGGTCCAACTGGATGTACGTTATAAATATCCTTTCCTTGTCATTGCTTATATTCTTTCTTTCGCTTAGCGTTTTAGCCAACCTTGGTGTAACCTGGTTTAGTGAGGTTTGTTTCCAGATTTCCTTGCAAAAAAACCACACTCGGCTGTTTAGATGGGTACATGCAATGGGGAGCACTCTCAAAGCACTGCGAGGGGGCATGTATAGGATGCCAAGTTCTGTGCAGCTTCTGAAACTCATGGGAATTTACCTTTCCGAGCTTATTTCTGAGCACTTAAGCTTGTTTGCTCAATTCTTTATCCTTTCTCTTTTTCACTAGAAAGATTAAGCCAGGTCACTGAAAAATAAATAGTCTGACCCACAGGAAAAAACCCAACCCTTTACAGAAACCCTTTTAACAAAAAAACAGGGAGAAGTTGTTTTCTCTCTGGAGGGCAAGGGCTGGTATCTCATAAATACAGCTACCATTGCGTGGAGGATGAGAGTGGATTGCTATATACAAAAATTAATCTTCATGTCAACTAGTCCTTAGTTCATGTTTGATTTTTATGTCCAGCATGCAAATTCTGTAATATTCCTAAAGGTATCACACGTGTACCTTAAACATTTGTCCTCCCACTTCCATTCCTGTCTTTTTATTGTTGTTGTTTTAGCCTGGGACTAGTCAGACTCGCTCCCCAGCATGGCACTCTACTCTCTTCCTTTATTTTCCTTAAAATCGGTAAAAGTACCGGGCTTTGATTGCAGCCCTTGATAGTCGGTGTCCACACGAAGGTGTTCGCCTCCCACCAAGGCACGAGAAACGCTTTGCTTGGGCCAGGGAGCAAAATGCTCTTCAGCTGGGGAAAGCATTAAATCTCTCTCAGGCCATTTAATTAATGGCATCAGCTCTCTACAGCGGGAGAGGAATTTGGTATCCCACAGTACAACACGCAGCTTCCTAATGTATTTCCTTACATCCGCACTTTGTGAATTAAGCGATAATACAAAACTAATATTTCAGGCCTTGTGTTAACTTGGCATCACAATAAGAAATAACTTGTTAGCTTTGAAAGCAGGTTCTTTCTGGGGGGAGGAGGGAGAGAATTGAGTCCGCAAGCAGGACTGGCAGTTAGAAAGCCCAACAAATGCCAAGTAGAGAGTGGCAAAACCCAGATCCCTTTATTTGCAATATCCTTTCCTGAGGTTTGGGGTTCAGTTAAAGCTCAATCTAGAGCCAGATTTTCCCTCTGGGGGGGTTTGCAGCACCAAACGCCCCGGCGGTGCGTTTCCCGCACCTGCCCCCTGGTTTTACCTCTCTCCAGTACTATTTATCCTGTTAGTGCATTAGGAAGGCAAAGCAGATATTCATCAGCATCTTGATGCAATATAACCCTGTTAAAATGGATTTCTATGGGGTTTGCTGATGTGTGCATTAGAGAACCAGAGCACCCAGACGAAAACCATTTGGGAAACGTTGTCCTGAGTTGCATAAATCATTGCGAAGAGGGGGAGGCTTGAGCCGGAGGGAGGATTTTCAGGGCTGAGACAAAGAGCGGGCAGAGTGTTTAGGATCTAGCGGGTTTGGGGTTTGTTGGTTTGGGTTTTTTTTGCTCATGGCCCCTGCTGCCATCCCCTGGGTGTCCGGGCATCAGGGCACTGAATGCACCAAGGGCATCGTCCCCAGGTCCAACCCTTGGCCGGTCCCGCTACACCCGGAGGGATCAACTGCTCGAGCGTGGGGCTGGGGGGGCCTGGCTGGTGCTCGGGGGTGCCCCCAGCCCCCAGAGCATTTCCAAGCAAAGTCCAGCTCGCTGGATGTGGGGGTACCCCTGATGCCAGCAGGAGTTAGAGGGATCTTGTTTAATGTGTTAGGTGGAGGCAGGTACGTGGGAATAGGGAGGGGAAGGTATAGTTTCAGCTCTAAAGAAATAAATAGCTAGAAGGAAGGAAAATAAAAAAAGCTAAATGTGCCGGACTTCTGGCAGCACATGGTCCTACCTTTCAAGAGACCTTCATGGTCCATGTGGATAGACCAGGTGAAAAGGAGAAGAAAGAATGGGAATAAAACAGAGAGAAGCAGAAAGAGCCTGATCAGAGAGAGATATGATGAGGTCTGCATTTACAGGGGCAGTGCTAAAAAACCAAAAAGAAACGTCTGCATTCCTCATGGAGCTAATTGCCTCGTTATACCAAATGGAGCCAGTATAATTGTTCAGAGCTGGATGAGCCTCATTGGCTTCCCCGGGAAAGCTGATAGAGAGCAGCAGTGGATGGTGCAGGTGGGACGCAGGCTGTTTGCCATCGGGCTGCTCAAAAAGGACTTGGGCTTCTAAGTCCCTTAGCAAGCGGCTTTGGGGAACAGCGGTGGCTGCTGGGGACCGGCGTGCAGCAGGACAAGGGCCAAGTGAACGGGTCGCTGGGTTTCCCCTCCAGCCTTCTGCTGGGTGTCCATGATACAGTCGTGCACCAGTATCATGGTATCTGTTGACAGGCTGCTTCGCCAGACCTCTCCTCCCCTCGCTAGGCTCCGAGGACAGCTCTGTGTCCTCCTGTCTTGATGTCTGCTGAGATGGGCCGTTCGGGGCAAGCTGGCACTGCCTGCCGTGTGTAACCTGTGCCACAGGACACCATCCTCAATCTGAACTGGAGCCCAGAAGCTAAAAACCACTAAAACTCTCCCTTCCCAGCAGCCAGGGTTTCCAGCCGACTCCCCCACGTGCTGCTTCAACATTTGGTATAATGAGGCACAGTCACTGGCACAGAACATTGTCCAAGGATAATGGTCTCCTGCTTTGAAAATAAGCTTCTCAGCTTAGCCTCTGCTCAGGAAAACCATTATTCTGTTAGTGGAACAGAAAGATGTGACAGTATCTCTTAATTATAGGCTGCAGAGATTTGAAAGTTGCATGCACAGGGCATTAAGGACGTGAGATATGATGAGAGCATATCAGACATGCTATGTGGAGGTGGGGAGGGAAACCAATGAAGAACTCACGTCAGCTCAATTCCTGTCCTTGCTGGAAATACTAATTGCTACCCTCCTGGAGCCTAACATCGCAATCATTTTGAATCTTAATCAGCCAACAGCGTTTCATATCAATCCTTTGGGTTCACCTTCCTTTCTGCCTCCTTGAGGGAAGCCTCCTATTAACTTTTCCCAGGAAACCTGTTGTTCCTGAGAAGGAGGGGGCAAAGTTTATGGGTTGTTGGATTTTTGTTGTTGTTGTTGTTCTTGTTTGATTGGGGTTTTTTTCCCCGTCTAGTCCATAGGACAGTGTGATTGAAAATGCAGGAGCATCTTGGAGCTTGGTTGTTGCCCTTCTACTGACCTCTGCCTTTAGCTTGCAAACTTTTGGGGATGGGGCTGTCAATAAAAGCTGGAACTTCAGCTAAGCAGAAGCTGCTGTGTAGTAGGATGAAGGATTTGCCCCATTCCTTCCCATTGCCTGGAAGGCAATGCCCCTTGGATGGTGCTTGAGCAGTGAAGGCAGCATTGCTGACTGCTGCAATCCTGCCAGCCATGCCAAGAGCTTAGTTTTCCTTCTGTGCAGGGCAAGCGGCCCCTGGCAATGCGATCGCCTTAGGAGCGATGGGGGTGAGGAGGTCTTGTCTGCAACCACCTCAACGGACTCTTGAGAAGCAGATCTCTGAAATCAGTGCGTACTGCCAGAAGCTCGGCCCTGTCTGAGATCTGGGTGATGGAGCTGAGCCTGAGGGTTGTGAGAGGGTAGCTCCTGGGTGATGAGATGTTTCAGGCTTGCTACATGGTATTTACACCATCCCACTAATCTGGGAACCAAGAGAATCCCTATTGTGGCTCAGAGCATTGAGGGGACTTGTTTTGGTCAAAGTATGGACACTAGCTGTGTAGTTGTGGTTATGGCTCGTATCTGTACAAGGAGCACTGCCTGCGCTTGTAAAATCATGCCTGGGAAGAGATGCGTTTGATCTGGGGCAAAGCCTGCAAGAGCACCAGGCTCAGCTAATTTCTTCTCTGCTGTTCTCTGTGTCCCGGCCAGGAATCTGAAGGGAACATCCCCAGACCACGATTTGTGTGTAGACTTAATGTAATCGCCCTGGCGTGGCTTGTCACCACTAGAAGTGATAACCAAATCTTGCGGGGAGGTGAGGAAGGTGTTGTCCCCGGGTGTTGTGCAGGGCAATAAAGAACAGCGACCTTTA
>NW_009600009.1:69630-81639 GCF_000690535.1 Cariama cristata
GCCGCTTATTCTGGTTCCTGCTGGGCTGTGTTTGTATTCTGTATGGTGCTATCAGAAAACCGGGGAGCTTTGGGCTTACGACATCCTTTGGAGAAAAAGAGTCGCTACTGAAATAGAGTTACCGTGCTACTAACCATATAAATGTGATCGCACTGAGGGCTGCAGTTGTTCTGCTTCCATTTATCTATTGTGTGCAGGCAGATATATTCATTTTGCTTCCTCTAAAGTCTTTGGTGGAACACGTGTGTCTTGTTACATCCCTCACTGAATCATAAATAAATTCTTCCTGTCTTTGCCACCTCAATTTGAAATGCTAGGAGGATCGGTAATGACATGGGGTTTAACTAACCCCTGTTTTGAAGTCAGGAGAAAAATTCCTGCTAGCCTAATTGGGCTTTGGATCCAGTTCTGATGGAAAGGTTCATTTTAATTCTTTAAAGAAAAGCAAAGCCCACTGTAGGTGCTCAAAGGGCAAGCTGGATGTGCTGTAATACATCCCTGTCATCTCTCAAGTGTGGGCAATCCAATGAGACCTGACATCGTTACCCGCTCCTGCTCCTTGGGGGCAAGACGCACAGCAGCAGAGCTGGGAATGCTGCATTGCACCTGAGCAGGCTTGGGAGAGCGCTTGCCCCTTTCCGAAATACCCCGAGAGTTTTCCTGGGGTAGAACTGGGCGCTGCTGCTCTCCAAAGGATGCCATTTGGTGTGAAAGCAGCTGAGCAGAGGTGGGGGGAAATGCGAGCGGTTTTCAGAGAACCGCTGCTGGGCTGTGCTGCAGCCCTCCCAGGGTGTTTCTGGAGGGTCTGCCTGGGGACCTTGCCCAAAAGCCTCAACTGGAAGGCAGGCAGAGCCCCAAATCGGTACTCTTGCCTGCTTTCAGGGCTGATCCAAACATAACTTGGGGCATTTCTCCCCTGGATGCTCTTATGGGTAGGAGAGAGGCTGAGCTACAGGGTGATATACCTGAAATATCCTCAGGCTGCTTCGGGGTTTAAGTTTGGGGGTTTTTTTGGGGTATGTGTTAGGAGTGTCATTAAGGTTGGTCTGGACCTGGTGAGAGCTGTGCCCCGGGTAGCTGATGCCAGCATCCCAGCTCTCTGCTGGGACTGATCCTCCCCGGCCGAGGCAGGGAAAGGAGGAGACCTTCGCAGCATCCTCGCAGCCTGGTTACTCTTCCAGGGTTTTAGGCAGGCAATGTTTCCTTTGGTAGAGGACTTGCAGAGGGAAGGAGGCAGGAGGAGGAAGGTGGGAGAAATAATTTAAGAGGCTGTGTGGCACCGCGGTGCTGCGGTTATGTGGAGGGGTAGCGCGGTGAGGTCTGTGATGGCTGGGAGTGGGGCTGATGGGGAGACGTGGTCGCGTGGGTACACATGCCGGTGGAAGTGTACCTGTAGTCGAACGACCCGTCTTCTACGTTCTTGTCTTCGGGATTTAGATGCTCATCTTTATTGTCTCGTACTGTAAACAAGCACATCCCCGACGTTCACGTTAAAAAGCAGTACAGAAGATAAAAGCTTTACGAGACAGTAACAGCAGCTGGCATTGGGGCTGTCTTTGTGAAAGCCCCGTAGGGTGAAGTACCGCTTTTCATTGACTCAGTAAAAATCCCGCACCTGGGAGGGCTTGCAAAGGGTGCTGCTGTGACAGCACCAGGGCACAGGGCACTCCAGATAGCGAGGGACGATGTATTAATCTTAAGTCTTATCTTTGCTTTGCAAAAATTTAATGAGATTTGTTGCCTGAAAAGATCTTTTTCTAGGTGAGGACAAGCAAATTTGCAGAGCAGAGGTTGGGTCGGGCATAGCAGGAGTATCCAGCTCCGCAGCCTGATGCCTGCACAGCACAGAGCCCTCCCCTGACCTTTAATTAACTGAAATGCTTCCCGCTAATAATGGCGTTCCCACTACGGAGAAAGAAAAGCCCTTGTAGTCACAAGCATCTCTCTGAGAGCAATACAATTTGATTAGCCCCCAGAAGCCTGGAGATGTTTAAACCATGAGCAGGAGTGATTGCCATGCAACGCTCTTACCTGGGTATTTCCCGCCTCTGCTCCTCTTAATGAAGCAGACGATCAACAGAATAAGGACCAGGAGAGCTATGGCACACATCAGCCCGATGAACCAGCCCTGCGTTGCGATGTCCACGTGGTTCTTGGTATAAGCTGGGAGGAAAATGGAAAGAAAAAAAAAAGCTATAAGGGACAGACCAGAACCACAGAGGGAAACAGATGAATAGTAAGACACAGTCCACCGGTTTAGAAACTATCTTTAGCGCTGCATTTGTGTGTCTATATCTGTATTGACCAGATTATCTGAGACTGTAGCACAGGGACCTGTGGCTTTTTTTGTTGTTTTGCTTTTGTGATGGTAGATCAACTCAACTTTTAGCAGGAGCTACAAACAGCGAAAGGTCACAACATAAAGTAAAACCTAGCACAGACCAGTGAGAAAGGCGCATTGCAAATAATGGCAAAAGAAGCTGGGTTTGATCTTTCCTTTACTCTGTCTGAAAACTGCCCTGGAAGCGAGAAGGTCTGAAAGAAACGTGCCCAAGCGGATCCAGTCCCCGGTGTCCAGTGAGGCTGAGCCGCCCCACTGGATCCAGAGGGTTGCTGAGCCCTGAAGGGCTCGTTAGCAGCCTGGGGCTGGGAGAAACCTGAATCCCGTGGGACAGCCTTGCCCGATGGGCACTGGCTCTGCTGCCACCGCCGCCGGGGTCCTGCTGCCTTTGGGTGGCCACAGGGCATCTCTAGGGCTGAGAGGGGACTTGTGGAAGCCCACGAAGACTTGGCCGATGCAGGAGTGGGGATGCAGGAATGACAGCTAGGTCCCAGATAGTTGAGAGATGGTCTGATAGCGCTGGAAAGTGTTTTCTCCTGGGGCAAGGTCTTTATACCACTGCTTCCAGCACCCTCACGAGGCTACTGAGTATTAACCTGATTAATACCAAGCAAGGAGGTGTCTTGTTCCCCGAACAACACTCTGGTGTGTCCTCCCTCACGTACTCTGAGTTCTTGTTTGCAGCTCCCATACACGGTCAGACAGACAAATCTGTGTCCTATAAATAGCAACAAGCTGCCATTTTCTGGCTCTCATTGACATGCACTTTGTATTCAGCAAGACAGAGCAGAGGAGAAAATAACCTTCAGCGCAGCAGGGGGGCTAAATTTAACCAGACTGCAGTGCAAACGGAGATAGGTATTCCTGGCAGGAGCATGGGAGATCTGAGCTGGATGGGATTCAGTTGGGATTTAGCAGGGATTTGCCTGAAATGGGCAGGACGGTGCAGCCAGCATCCTTTTGTGGTGCCCATGTGACAAAAAACAAGATGGTGCTTACAAAGAAAGCATAAAAGATAGCCCTCCGTTAATGTATTCTGAATGAAAGGCTCTTGTAAGAGAGACAACAACTTTAAAAATGAGTTGAATCGGTAAACTTTCCTAACCCACACCATTTCAGGGCTGTAAGTGCATACTGATGCCATCAAAATTGAACCCAAGAGAAGATGTGCTTTCCTTAGGATGAAATCTAAGCCACGTCAGTAGGTGATTGCAGCCAAGCCGTGAGAAGGAAATTCAGATAGAAGAGGAGAATGACAAGAGAGAGTACCGTTTGCTAAATAAATGATGTCGGACCGTCTGAACGCTCTGTGTTTGTGAGCGGCACCGAGCTCCTGGGGAAGCCGGGTGGAAGCAGCTGCCCAACCGTGCCTTGGCTCCCTTGTGCTGCTTTTCCCTCTAATGCTGCCACATTTAGTATTTACCTTTAGTACAACCTGAGCTACGTAGTCCTCAAAGAGGCACTTTTTATAATGGAGCGAAGGAGATTGTAACAGAGCGGAGCTGAGAACCGGATTCAATTAGCTGAGTGCTTGGGGAGGAAAGGGGGAGAAAGCTTTACTGGAGAGCTTTGATACGGAAAAAGGTTGAATTAGCAGTCCTGATGGGATGGGATTTCTGCAGAAACCAAGGCTAAGGGAAGCAATAAGAGGGTCTTCAAAGTACGAAATGCCGGAGCAGGCTGAGAGGTGGGTTTGTGCCACTGCGGGAACTGGGGCCGAGTTTTACAGGGAGGGAGGATTTTGAGTGTGGAGTCACCGGGGGATCTTGCAGTAGGATCGTGGCACTGCCTATCGCCAAGGTAGGGGTGTAATTGCCATCCTTCCCAAAAAAGCAACACATGACAACAAAATTATAGTCACAGCAATCTTGTATTTAGAGTAAACGAGTGACTGTCATTGCAGCATTGAGAAAGAGAAGATTAAGTACATGGCTGTCAGAGAGGATGTTTTGATTTGCTTTAATGTAAGGCCAACGTCAAGGGGAAATAGTGGAAAGCAGCTGCGTAATCGAACAGGTATTGATTTGAAATGCAACTGCGGTGACTCTTTTTTTAAATTAATTATAATCTTGTGGCAGAAAACAAGTTACCTAACAGTCATAGTTTATATGCCAATAGCAAAGCTGACTGTGTTCCACCAACAGCAGATCGGAAAAATTTGTCTTTGTAAAGCAGACCATTAAGTCTGCAAAATCTCACTAGCTCCAGCCTTGCGTGATCCTCTTCCCAGTGTTTGTACAGGCTGGGGATTTTTTTTTTTTTTTTTAAATTTAGAAGACCTTTTTGTATCAAGCTATGTTTGGAGTTTCAAAGTGCCCTTTACTACTGGAAGGAACTCTGTTGGGTTACCGAGCTGTCCGTTAATCAGAAGCAAAGTCGGAGGGCAGTGTCCGGCAGGCACAGTGCGGGTGGACTACTTCTTATTTATCTCCCCTCAAACTGAGCAAACCTTTAGAATAGCTATTTGCAAAACATTAAAAAACCCAAACCCACAAAAAACTAAACAGTGCTTTTTTTGTCCAAAGCATTCCTGATGGCATATGATTGTCAGCGGGGGCCGAACGCTCGTGTCAGCAGTATCCAGCCAGCAAAGAAATGGATCTGCGGCATTTCTGCATGCAGGGACGGCGATAGCTCTGTGCGTCCCACGGTCACGGGGCTCAGGTCACCCATCGGCCTCTGTCACAGGAGCAAAGGTGGCCCCATCCTTTAGTCTCAATGACAATATCAGTGGGAACACCCTCAATTACAGAAAATAGATATGCCGAGACTGCCAGCATCAATCAGCCAAGGATATTGCCTTTTTTCCCCCCTCTTGCTAATGATTCCCTGCCCCTTGCTGTCCGTTGGGCAGGGGGCTGCCCCCTCTCCCCCCAGATCCCAAAGCGGGTGAAAAGCGGGCGAGAAAAGAAGAGAGACGGGTCCGCACTGGGAAATAGTTATGCAGAAGGACACGTTGCATGGTATGGATGGGGGCTGTCGAGCTGGTGGTGATTTCTGAGTCAGAGGGGGGTCCAGAAGCAGAAACGAAATTGGGGAGGCAACATTGCAGCTGGAGCTGTTCTGGAGAGAGCCTGAAAAATCAGCTCTTATCGTCTGGGGTCAGAATCAGCCTCTGCAATGCCCAGGGACTTGAAACCTACAGACCGTTTGCATGTCTGCGAGCCGAGTCCTGCCAAAGCAAAGCTGTGAAAACTCCCAAGGCAAGGCAGCCGCACCGTGCGGCATGTACGGCAGCGGAGCGATGGGGGAAAAACCCCGGTGAAAATAAAACCTTTTTGAAAACACGGCTTTCTGCAAAGCCAAGCGTGTTCCAGGGGCTGCTGTGCTGTGGATTCGACCACATCACTGGGCGATGGAGCAGTTTGAGGAGGCACATCAGACCTCGGTGCGGGGCAGAGGCAGGACAGAACCGAGGGCAGCACTCGCTGGTTATTTCTCGGTGTCGGGCAGCATTAGACGTGCAGAAATACCAGCGGTTGCCATCTGTCTGTGTGTCATCTTAGCACATCAGAGAATTACTCAGAGGCGTTACGGCTTTCCAAATTTTTGGACACCAAATAAGATGTGCAAGGGGGTGTGGGGAGAGGTGCTGTGCCCCACCGCCCGCTGCAGCACTCCCTCGCTGTGAATTACGTTCTCCTTTTGCGCTTCTTGGCAAAGAGACCGGTAAGTGCTTGAGCTTTCCATTACACGGCTGGATCTGAGCAAAATAATTTTAGTTCTGTGAAAATCACAGCCTCTACCTACTACATCTGTCAGTATGGGTTGCTCCAGTGTTGCTTGCTTCTTGTTTTTTCAGCTAAGTGTTTAGACCCGTGCTTTGACAGGCGTTGTGCACAGATTCCTACGGCAAAACCCCCAGGTGAATACGAAGGAAGTTATGGCTGTTTTGATTTACCGAACCTCATCGAGTGTGAATGGTGAGGTTTTATAAACGCGTAAAGCCCGTTTCAATGCCTGTGGAAGTCAATAAGGGTATTTCGCTGGCATTCGGTGCGCAGTATAGGAAGCCCATAATTAGAAAGCTGTAAAAATCACTCGGGTGCTAAGCCTGGAAAATTGCTTGTGCAATTAAATGGGAAGTTGCCAGAGGAAGCGTACCTGGCGGATGGACGGAGAGCCCTAGGCGTGCGCCACATGTGACTCTGACCGAGGTCTTCTGCAAACACCGCGTTCCCCATCCCGGTCCTGCCCCTCTCCTGCATCCCATCACCAGTCTCCCCCCGCCTGCCCCTCTGCCATAACGCGGGGCCAGACGCGTGGACGCTCTCCG
This sequence comes from Cariama cristata, assembly GCF_000690535.1. Taxonomy (NCBI): domain Eukaryota; kingdom Metazoa; phylum Chordata; class Aves; order Cariamiformes; family Cariamidae; genus Cariama; species Cariama cristata. Next base: position 76,248 of record NW_009600009.1, read on the forward strand.
GGGCCAAAGCAACCACCACCGAGTAGCGACGCGCAGGTAGAAGTGCAAACACACGGTGGCGGGGCTTCAAGCAGAGCCGCATGACAACATGAGCACGTTCTCCACCCTCCTGAAAGACCCTTTCCTTCAAAGGGGTCCCCATCCCCTCCTGGGGCTCTCCTCCTCCTCCGTCCAATGTGGAGCAACCTCCCGGCGATGTTGGGGGTAGCTCTTTAATAAGGGCAGAGATGGGGCGGGGGGGGCTACCGGGGGGGTTGGATGAGGGTTGTTCCATGCAGTCATGGTCAAACCACCTCCCGCCACCACGCGAATGACGTCGGTGGTGATGGATGTGACATGCCTCGGAAACGCACCCCGCGGTGGGGCTGAAGCCCGTCTCACCTGAGCTGGTGGTAAAGGTTATGTACGAGTGTTCGCTGGGGCTAGACCATATGGGGAACACCCACAGCTTGTACATCATTCCCGGCGTCAGATTCGCCAGCTGCACAGAGGAGGGGGTCTGAGCTTTAACAGGGATAGATTTCTCTGTCTTGTTACCTGAGAAACAGAAACCGCACATCAAACCCAGCCGCAGGAGGCTCGGAGAGATTACCGTGTTGACACTGCAGGCAATGCATTATGCTGTCCCTAGCTGCTGAGCAGAAATAATACAGCTTGATGGTCAAGGAGCTATTAACGGCTTCGTCATTATTACTCACTGAGAACAGAGGGAAATCGGTGATGCAGGAATATGGTGTGGGTTTTGCTGCATCCCTGCGTGCCACGCTGGAGCAAACACTGGTAGCTATTCAGATCTCTCCCTACTTTTAAGACCTGATAGATCCTTTATCTGCCCAGCCTCAGGTCTGGATATTTGGATATTTACTGCAAAAGATCTGAAATTTGCCTGGTCCTGCTCAGCTGGATGAAGGTGCTACAGGACTCAATAAAGGAGCTAGTTCTGCTTTTGGGAGCGGTACCTGTGCACCAGCTTTACTGGCAGGTTAAGGAGGCTTTGAACGAGCAGGACGTTGCATTAAACATGCCGTGAGAGTGCTTGTCCCAGCTGGCAGATTGCCGCTTTTGGGGGCGAGAGGAGTTTAGCCCTTCAGCCCAAGGAGGGATGCTCATGGGCTGGTTGCTCCCAGGCTTTATCCAAGGATGACCTGTTCTTTGCACTGTGCCGGGAATTGTTTGCTGACGAGCTTAATGCTGAGCATTAAAACATTGGATTCTAAGAAAGCCTGCAGTGGGGCTTTGATTTGTGGTTCTGGAGGTGTGCACCTCCCCGTTCAGCAGTGCTGCAGGGGAGCAGAAACGTGGCTTTGAGGCCAAAAGCGTGCTGCTTGCTTCAAACGCCACGAGAAAGGGAGGAGAGCCGTGGCTGTTGGGGAAGGGCTGAAGTCTCCAAGATTTCCACCCTCTCTCACAGCCAGATCCTGGTAACCAGGGTATCCCAAGGCATTGCTGCTGCTCCCGCAGCCCGTCCCGAGCACAGACTCGGCACGTGGGCTCTGGAAGGGCATCGCCGGCGCTTTGTGCTTCCCGGGAATGGGGAAAAACCAGGGCTGGCGGCCGGTACTTTGGGAGCTGGGATACTTGGCGTTTAGGGCTTGGAAAGCTGATGCGTATCCTGAATTATGGAAACCAGTTAAAAAGGGAAAGGCTGAGGGTAGCCCAGCCCGTGCTGCCTCCCGAAGCCCTGCAGGCTGCGGAGCCAGACCAGGCACTGGCTGCGCATTAGGAATTGTTTCAAGGAGAAATCAAAAAGTTATCTCTTAAGCGATGTTGTGAATGGCCAAAAGTGGTTTGCTGTCAATGATTGCTCCTCGTTGATTTATTTTAAATACGGATTTAAGAGTGGCGTACCAGATGATGTGAGGGCTGAAATGGCTGGGAAATAAAGTCAGAGATAAGCAGTAGTCATCACTGCCTATCTATAAAAAAAACCAAAAACCCACAACCAACCAACAACAAGTAAACATCTTTCTAAATAAGTACTAAAACCAGAGACACTGGCTTTGACTTTCCAGACTAAGTATGTAGCCTTACAATTTAAGAGACAACGATATCCGATACGACAGGAGGATCGGGATCATAGATGATTCTGCCAACTCCAGGTTCAAGAAGCCCAACGTCAAAGGCCTTTAAAACTGCTCTCCAATTTATGTAATTTCATTTGTTTTCCCTTAAAAGTTTTGTCCCCTGTCATATATATCTGTCTGCATTTAAGGCTCTTTACGTTGTGACCACATACAGCCCAGCTCAACGAACAGTTCACAAATGAACAGCCTTGCTCATCTCCGTTTCATAAACACCTCGTGGCAGTCGGTGCGAGGAGGGGGAGTCACTTGTGAATCACCAGGATTAGCTCTGGTGCACTCTAAAGAGCCATGACCGTGACCTGCCTCCTCCTCTCCCATCCTCCCCGTGGCCATAGATCATCATTCCACACATGGTAATTAAAAGTAATAGGTTGCACCCGTGGGAGCTGGCAGGATCTCTAATGGCATCACCACCCTGTAGAGTCCCCACGCGATCTGATGCTTACTGGTGATATACTTAACCACAAAGTCAGTTCCTGCAGAGTAATTGTGGCTCCAGGTGATGTTTGCCCAGTTACTATTAGCCATAGCTCTTATGTCCCATATGGACGATCCATTGGTGGCTGGTGGACAGGTTAGAACAGGAGTTAGTATTTTAGATGATACATGAATGAGACCTCATCTAGCATCTGGTGTTGGTAAAACCTTACAAAATCATTCCTGGAGTTAATGCTTTGATCTTAACCTACAAGCATGCCTGAGGACGTATTTGTTCTTTTCAAGATCCTTCACTTTAAATTTTTGGGGGAAGTTTGGTAGCAGAAGCTCATTTGCCTACTGGTGTTTAAGTCCAGCTTAGCTTTGGAGTCCGAAGGCTTCTGTGGCACATCCCTGAGGAGTTCGGTCAGCAGGGAAATCTCCTGACTAAACTCGTGCCCAAACGGACACGGGAGACGTGTGCCTGAGCGCACACGGACTCACCGCCACAACCGAGGAGGAAAGACTGGGCGAGAATATTGTCATGTTACTGGGTCTAGAGACAGCCAGTGGGGCAATGAAGTCACTCGTTTCTGATTTTGAAGTTAAGGATTGTCGACGTTGCTTTGGAGAGCGGATGAACTTCATTCCTAGTGAAGTAGAGCTAATGCACTAGTTAGGGTGTGTTTAAGTGACGTCAGATAAGTTACGCCTTGGTTTTGTTGTTATTTACTTCAGGGTGCAGCTCACGTTTTGGCATGACAAAATACAGATTATTAACTGCGGTCCCCGGGGACGAGGCCAGCTCTGCGACTTTTAGGGAACTGCAAGGACCTGATGCTGCGGGGCTGGGGCCGTGACCTAGAACCCCCCCCGACGAAGCCAACCTGTGCTGCCACACGTTTGCCCTGTCTGCCCACATTAGGGCTCAGCCTCTTCCCTCCTGTCCCCGGGGAGCTTGGGGACACACGTGCCATTCCTTTTGCCGCTCCTCTTTTCCTCCCGTCCCCTCTCCCTCCTCTCCGGCAGCGTGTGCATCGCCATTTCATCGCCGGTTTTCAATTAGCAGCGTTTTCCCACGTAGTCACTTGGAAGTGACTGTGTGGTGGTAGCAATCTGGCCTCATTGCTAAGACCTGACGTAGAGTGATGAAGCTGCGCCTGTGTTTCTCGCACCAGTTTTGAAGCTGATTTTGGTTTTGGCAATGGGGCTCCCTGCGTGCTTTCCCTGGACGTGCGGTTAGCAGCTGTGCAGAGCGTCAGGCTGCCCTGGCGGGGCTGGTGGGTGCTGCCACGACCTGGAACACAAATTCACCTTTCTTCCGTCAGGTCTGCCTCTTTTAATAAACAAATCGGGGCAGAGCAGGAGATGCGCTGCCGATTCGCAAATCTGTTTTACTGCGGAGTAGCAGGTGGAGGCAGGTCCTGCCAGCATATGGTTTTGGTGGTTTTCTTTTTTTTTTTTAACCACCCTGAACTAATCTTATGCAAGAATATAAAGAAAGGGGTCTGAACTGCTTTAATCAAATTCCTTGAGTTAAATGGGTGTCAACTTTGACATTCATTTTTACTACTATCTCCTTTCCCTCTTTATGAAGAGTTAACAAAGGTTTCTGCAGCTTTTGCACTTGAATTTTTGAGTACATCCTATCCAGCTATGCATCTGAATTCTTTTGATTGCGTTCCCTTTTGCTACTAGCTTGATTGATTTTTGAATAACCTGAATACAACTAGCCGTAATTATTTATTAACTGTAGATACTGTTATAGCAGTGTTTTAAAACCAAGGCTCAGTGAGCTACATCTCCCTGTATCTACCCGTAAAACACACATAGTAGAGAATACGCCCCCACCAAAACACAGTCTGACTGTCCCATTCTAGCTGATTGCATGAGAAGTTTATCTTCACCTGGTAAATACCTGGCACAGACCTGCGTGTTGTAACTAACTTAAACACTTCCCCAGCTCTCCTGCGGGCTACGGCTACCTTACATCGCAAAGAGCAGTAGCATGAACCAAAAGACTTGTATAAATGATGACAGGTCTCTTAGCTAACAGCTGATGTGCTAAATTTGAAGTGACATCTTCTATAATAGTAACAGAACCCCTTTTTAACGGCAATAAGATACAAGTTACTATTTTTGAGAGCTTTTGTAGGGTCTTCCACCTCCTTCCCAAACAAACACTGATGCTAATTCAGCATCGCGACGCCCTGGGAAGGGCTGTGTTATCCCTGAGACTGAGACCAGGAGGGTGGCACAGAGACCCCCAAATTGCTGGGAGCCACTTGTGCACCTCCGTTCCTGAGCCTCTGCCACCTCCGGCTCCTCACAAAACCGTTGCCAGAGCGTGGGATGTCTTAAATTTTGCTTGTGCCCATTATCAATCTGAGCGAGATGCGGGGAAGGTCCCAGTAGGGTTAGAGGGGTTAGAGGAAAAGGAAAGCGCAGTACCCAACTCCTGCTTTGTGGTGGCTGCCGGAGCCCGCTCTGTAGCTGCTGTGGTGCTTGCGGCGGTGGTGGCGGCTGTAGTGGTGGTGGTAGTGGTGGTGGTAGTTGTGGTAGTTGTGTCGCTAGTTGTGGTAGTTGTGTCGGTGGTGGCGGTAGTTGGGGTGGTTGTAGTACTGGTTAGACCGATTGTAGTTGGAGGCGACCCAGTTGCAGCTGGGAGAGGGAAACACTGGGTTTTTAGACGAGGTGATGTCTCCGGGGGGCTCGCACTCGCCATCCCCGACGGCTGGGCGCGCAGGCACACGAGAGAAAGCGGAGCAGCACAGCACAGAGGTGGGGGGACTGGGGAGGGAGGCAGCAAACAGCACCGGGAAACACGAGGCTGAACCCCTTTCCCCATCCCCGTCCACGTGCGGGGACGGCCACACGCCCAGCCGAGGGGC
>NW_009600010.1:0-4210 GCF_000690535.1 Cariama cristata
TTGTTTTCTCTAGCTGGACAGGCTCATGCAGCAGCTCTCATTTTAAGCTGGCACCCCACAGTCTTCAGCTAGGAGTTCCTAGGTTTTGTCTTCTTCCTCTGTTTTATATTCCTGCTCATCCTTGACACTCTGATTTTCAAGAAAAGCTGGGAGCGAAACAAATATACTTCTGTTTGTACATTCTGCCAGATTAAGAATGTGAAACACATTTCCTTAGTGATATTGTTTAACTTTCAGGGGATATCTGAATTTCAAGCCTCATCTTTCCTTGCTGATGTTGCTAGTTCGTTGCTTGTGTATCATTAAGTTGATGTTGCTTTGCCTTTTTTCAGTTTTCACTATCAAATACTCCTACAGTAACCAAATACTGGTAATATTTTGAGTTGGAAGCACTCTCAAATGTGTTTTAATTCTGGTTTTCACTGATTGCTAGGATTTTTAATGTATTATATGAAAATTCTAAAGTAAGTGGGATTTGATCTGTAAATGTCCTGTCCTATACAACCCGAGGCGGTGTTTAAGTATTGCACGGCTCCACACCTCTTAAATGTTAAACTTGTAGTGCAAAGTTATGATGGCCAGAATACTAAATATTCCGGTTCACCTTTTTATCCTTTAGCCTGGCTTCTTCCAGACTGCGAGAAGAAACGAAGGATGCGAGTTTGGCGGGTAGTGTCAGACTTCAGGCTTCACGTGTTGCTGCTTGTTTTACACGCAGTGAGTGTTTGGCTGAGCAGCACAACACGTGTGTGCACGTGTGTGAACGCACAGACAGTCTTGGCTCTTATAGGCAGCGCGTGTCCTTGATGGTTCTGGTCAGTCTGATCACTAGCTGTTATTGGTGATAACTCTTAATTAGAGATCACATTAGTTGGCGATGCTGGCAAGTAGCAGCTCATCATCCTGGAAAGTGATGTTGCCTTAGAAACCAGTGCAAAGGACTGCACAGAAACGATTGTGTTAGGTTAAAAAGAAAAAAAAAAAAAGCAAAGGCATTAGAAGGGATAAGTAATAGCTTCGGGAGTGAAGCAAAAATAGAAACACTAGGCTGATTCATCTGCTGAGGCTGGAAGCTTGCAGATTGGGCATTAAGTCGTGACGTGTTGATGTAGTGATCTTGGTCTGCTCTGGCTATTGGCACCGTCTCAGCCTGGGCAGCCGCGTTTTACCTGGGGAAGCAGCCCAGTGAAGTGGAGAGGGCTTCTTTGCAGTTTCTTCAGCACATGGATATGCCTTCCATTGGGAAATGCTCATGTTCAGAGCTCCAATATAAGCATCAAAATATATCTAAGCAGCTGAGGTAAATGGCTACAGATGCATTTAATGGTAGTACTGAAATATGTGCTGTATGTGCTGGGCTTCCCTGACGGGCTTATTTGTGTCAACTGTACCTGTAAGAAAAGACAGGATTTAATGATGATAAGAGGATGTGAACAGGCAAAATATAACCTTCCTCCTTGTGAAACAGGCTGCTGGAAGGTTGCGGGAAGCTCCAGGCAGTAGCGGGGAATATCCATGGCCAGAAGCTGGACCAAGGTCTGACTTGTAAGAGCTTATAATTATTTGACTGCTATTATAGAATCATCGAATCATTATGGTTGGAAGAGACCTCAAAGATCATGAAGTCCAACCGTATACCTGATGCCACCACTGCAGTCATGAGACTCATCCCACCAGGTTTCCGTGATGGCGACCATGTCGTAGCCTTCCTGCTGCACCACGGCTTCCAGCTCTTCCTCTTTGTTGCCCACGCTGCGTGCATTGGTGTAGATGCACTTCAGCCGGGCTACTGATCTCCCCTCTAAGACTGGCCTGCCGCCCCTAGGCTCATCTCCAGCATTCTGACATGTTCTCAAAAAGAAAGACGGTGGAGAGCCAAAAGGATTGTGAAACCCACAATTTGGCATTTGAAGAGTATTTGGCAGGATGAAGTCTTCCTCAAAGCTGAACTAAGGGTAAAAGCAGTGGTTGGGTGTCCTTTCAGGAAGTCTAACTTACCCTTCTAGCCCAACTCCTCTTCAGCATGGGCGCTTCCTCATTTGAGTTTTTCAAAATCTGTCCAACTCGTATTTTCTGAACATCCTCCCACCCTTTCCTGCTAATCTTCATTGACTAGTTTCTCTTACAATTCTTTTGAAAATTTAAGGTTTGTGAGAATCTAAAGGAAGAGCTGGGACCAAAGCTCTGGTGTGAGGACTGCTGGTCATGTCTTGTGAGTGGTGATTTCTGGTCTTGCTGAAAGCTTAGCGCAACAACCATGGCGTAGCTTCGGAAGCAGAATATTAATAAATCTAAAGAAAAAGATGCATTTGGTGGAAGGTAGAGGCTAGGGCACTGGAACTGAGAATGACTATCTGGAAGCAACATGCTATGGGCAGGATGAAGCCGTCGACAAGTTCTCAGTGTATGAACTCTACATTACCTCCATTAATGTCCTGAGAGATTAAATACTAGATGATTTTAGAGATTTTTCATAGCTAAGCATTTTCCTGCTTCTGAGTATCCCAGGTATTGAATATGGTTCATTTCCTATGTTAAAACAAAATTATTAAATAAAGTAGCAGTGGTGGTTGTTACTGGCTGTATATTGACATTATGAGTCAGGCTTTTCTCTCCTGTGATGCAAATCTCTTCTGTGATACTGGGCTCTGAAGTACCAGCCCCTAAATCAGTGAGGGTTTTCTCCTCTGTCTATTATAAACGGTCGCTGTTTGCTTTTTTTAAAAAAACAAACAAACTACTAAGTGGGTTTCAGATAGCTTTACAAACTTGCCCTCGCTCCTGGTGAAGTGCATTAGGTGATCTCTAATGGACTGAGATTTGCTGCAAAAATCTTGTTTTGGAATTGACTGAGGGATAGAGGAATAACAGTAATTACGTGGGATTAGATGACTTCAAGGTCTGCCATTTTGGGGAGCAGACTAAATACTTTTAGGGTGAGCAAGTGCTTGCAAACATTAGTCCTACATCAGTTACGAGAGAGAATGCAAGCCTTGAGCTAAGGTCCCATTTGCCAGACACCTATGAATACTTTGAAGTACAGAAAAATTGTTGAGGCCTTTTGAGAAGTGAAGCTTGTGGGTGGAACTATTCTGGTTAATTAGAGGGTGTCATGAAAGATTCATATAACTTACAGTTCCTTAGTCATTGTTTTTAAATATAGCAGTGTCTTAAATCCGAAGCTTAAATACAAGTAGATAAATGTGTGGATTGTAGCATTTCTCAGCAGCAGGTTAAATTCAGGGGGCGTAGTGTAGCTTGCAGTCTCTGAGTGTAAAAATACATTTATGCTCAGTTAAACTGTAGCAGGGAGTCCTTTTACTGCATCAGCTGTAAGGACAAACTGTTCTCCCGGACTGGAGCATATTGATGTCTGTAACGGTCAATGTCCGTAAAGTATTGTAACCCGGATTCAGAGAAGAAAATTTGCCTTAGTCAAGGAATAATCTGTACCAGGCACTTAAGAAAAAAAGACGACTCTGCAGTTTGATGCTACGGCAACAGCAGCAATCCAGATCCTGGTGGCTGAGCGGCTAGAAGCAATCCTAAGCCCTCTGGGGTAGGCTCCCGGTTTAACCAGGGAAGCGGTGTCCAAACCGAGAATCACAGTTCGAAAAGCCTTGTCGAGGATGCTGGGTGTAGAGGCTTCGCAGGATGGCCGAGTAGCGTGCTTCATATGTGTTGAGACTGGCTTTGAACAGGTCAACACAACATGTGAAATGCTAGATGGAAATTAAATGCAATAGAAAAAATGCAGCTCCAAAATATTCTAAGTTGTGTTCACATTAAAAAAAAAAAAAAAATTTAAAATAAATTTAAAAATCAAGTTTACAGTATTTAAGACTACAAAACCTTTCTTAACCTGTCCCATTTCATCCTTTTCAGCTTTGCTCACTTGCTTATATGAACGATAGGTTTGTGCATTGTGACAACCTGATTACAGCAATACTTGTGATCACTGTTGACTCCAAAAGAACACATTCAGATTCGCTGGAAACAAAGCCTTTGTGCTGAAAGAGATCATTCTGCGCTGCGATGTTTGGGGCTGGGCCTGTTTTGGGGGGTTGTGTTTTGTTTCTGTTTAAGGGGAGGAAAATTGCTGACTTTAGTTCCTAAGCGTTCTTAAGAGTGGTTCATCGGCAGGAGTTAATGCTTATAAATGCATTGATCATAATCCAGTTTTACCGAGAAAAAGGAGATGGGCATATTT
>NW_009600010.1:4241-6644 GCF_000690535.1 Cariama cristata
CAAATGTGTAACTACCCAAGAAATGCTGCGCACAGAAAAACCATTTCGCTGAGATGATTAAACCCCCACTAGCATCTAGCCAGGGACGGGTATTTCTGTGTGCAGAAGTGTATTCCTCTTGAATTTATTGTTTTTAACCAAAGGATAAAACCTGACGGTTTTGTTTGAACTAGCGGCTGAATCCAGTAAATGAAAGCGTGCGGCAGGCAGGGGGTGGAGAGGAAGGAGTTTTGTCGTGAATACAGGGGGCATGGTGTGTCGCCACCGGCGCGGCCAGCCTGCGAGCTCGGCTCTCTGGGAGCTGGTGTTACAGCCGCCGGAGGAAGCGAAGCGATCGGAGATGTCTCTCTCCAACAAGCAGCCCGCATCCCTCTCCGAATACAGCCAGCTGTGCAAAAGCAAGAACACGGAGAGCTTCTCGGAAGCCTTCCACTGCATGGAGTCCCCGAAAGACTTCGGCAAAACTGAATTCGAATGGCAGAGGACCGAGGGGAAGCTTAATGAGATTGGTTTGAATGTAAACTCAGGGGGACCGATTAAGGATGGGCTCGCTAAGAATGCTGGTTTCACGGATGAGGACAAGCTCTGCTTCTTTGAGGGAAAACTAGACAAAGAGCTAAAAATAGCTCAGAAAGACAAAAGAGAAATTGAGGTGCAAGGCAAAAAATACCCGGCAGCTGCAGGTCACCTTGAGAGCTGGTCTCTGATTTCTGAAACCTTTCCTTCTGCAGAAGGGAACTTTGCAAACCCTAAAACTACAGATTTTCATGTGGGACAGGCGGGAGCTGAAAAACCTGCTCCTGGGCTAGGTAAAAACGAAGCCATCACCGACCAGGAGAAAGCAGCCGGGAAGGCTGGAACGGAGACCAAATGCCAGCCAGACCCAAACCTGCCCAATCTGTCCGTGTCGGAGAGCGAGCCCAGCAGATACGCGAAGGAACAGGAAATCAGTGTCTGGAATCCGAATTTCCACCCTGTCCTGCCTGGCGATTCGGGATCTAAAGAAGGAACCGTCAAAAAAGATGGAGCCCCCAGCTATTGTGTAATTGGGGTGGTTAATGACAACTATGTGCAGAGTGGATTTTCTTCTTCCTCGACGGCAGCTAAGCCAGAACCTCCAACTACCACCGTAGAGCTCGCACAAGATGACTCCAAAAGTAGTTACTTTGATAACGCCGCTGAAATGGAGGAGGAGATGGAAGACAAGCTGAGCTGTGCGGACGACGGCAATTTTCTGAACAGGGCTGCCCACCAAAGGAAAGCGATGAGGCGTGCAATGTCAGAGTGCTCTCACTTGTCGGTGCCCCTAACCCTTAACCTGGCTGATAAATACCCTGAGCCGGTGCTTAGAGAAGACGTCGCTACTGGTCTGCTCTCTCCTAATAGCAGCCTGACCCAGTGCTCGAGCCCCACAGCCAGAAAGCCGGGCGCTCCGATGAAAAGGTCAATGACCGTGTCAGAAGAGCAAACATCTGTCTGCAGCTCGGCTCCCGAGCAGAGCCGTGCGGGGCTGCCCAGCCTGGAGGCGAGGGAGCATCAGTCCCTCCTGGCAGAGGAGCCGGCTGCCAAGAAGAGAGAGGAGTGGAACGGCGGCAGCAACTCGGTCAAGAAGGAGCTGGGCAGCCCGAGCTTGTATCACAGCAAGCTGGAGCAAATCCCTGAAATCAGCAGCCAGGACAAAGAGAGGGAGGAGGCGACGGCGGTGAAGAGGGAGAAGAGAAATGCCACCACCGATGGAGCTGCTGGGTTTGAGTCTCCGAAGAGCAAATGCGCCGAGATGGAATCCAGCAAAACTGCTCCGCTGGAAAGAAAAGAAATTGAGGTCAGCGATGTGCAGAGCTCTCCATCTCCCAAGCAAGGAGATTTACCACGTGATGGTATGTTACTAATTTTTACCTCCCTGGGGAGCGAGCAGACAGTAGGTAGGAAGCAGCTAACTGACTTTACAGACTGCAGGCAGAGGGTGGGCGGCTCAGCGCACCTGCGGAGACCGACGCGGTTCAGGTTCCGGTAGTTAGAACAAAGGATGTATTTTTAGATAGATGAAAATGGAGCAAAAATATAAAAGAATGATTGCCTGGCTGGTTCCACAGCGTCTGTTGTGGTACCGGCTATTAATTGCTTGCTGGGATCCTAAACCTGATGAATAGATGCTAAAATCTGTGGCATCCACAGTGCTCCACATAGGGACCCTCTTGCCACTCCCTCTTACGAGCATGGGTACCCTTCTGATTTGCAAGCTGTATTGTTAGAGTGAGGGTGTTATCAAAGTTAAAACCTTTTGACCTGTGTCAAAAAGATCTGCGGATTGTGCTTTTCCATTAAGCCTTTAGCACCTTTCGGTGTTTCTGTTTGAGGGGGCCAGCGAGAGCAAAGGGGTAGAACAATTTACCTAGTTAAGCT
>NW_009600010.1:6656-36030 GCF_000690535.1 Cariama cristata
CTGTTTCAGTGCTGAAATTCAAAGTGGAATTTCCCCGTTACTTTCCGTAACCTCTTTCCCAAAACCCCGGTTACAATGGAGCCTTTCCCATTGCTAAGTGTCAATAGCAGCTTGTTTTATTTTGTAGTGTTTTGTTGTTTTGATAGTGCTGTGATGTATGAGGTCAGTCTTCCCGGATTTAAAATCTGTGAGAAGAGTAGTTAATCTTTGTTCTCCAGCCTGGAACAACATCTCTGTCCCTCTTGCCAGCTTCAGCCAGCAATAAACCTGCTTTTTTCCCAGATTTTGGGGGCAAGGATGGTCTGCGTGCTTTGTCTGTTGCCCACATTAACGAGCGCTTTGCGTGGGAAGAGGAAAGAAAATGTGTCAGGGGATAAAGACAAAAGACTTGCGTGAGAATTTTTACATTCGATGACTTCTTTTGTAGCCAGCTGGTTTGCTAAACCTTTGGAGGACTAATGCAAAACTTGAAATTTTAATACCCTGGTGTGAGAGGGGAGAGTAACATGCAGGTGCGTAGAGGGATGCGCTGTTCAGGTAGAGCTCCAAAACGCTTTATTTGGGTCGATAAGCTGAGCTCTCCGCCGCGATGAGCGGGGCAAGGCAGTCTCTGAGCAAGGCGGTGTGCGCTGGTAACTACCAGATTAGAGAGTTACCTTCTCCGGTTTGGCGGTGTGTTAGTGACACCCAATGGTCACTCACTCGGCTCCTGGCTGCCTGCGCCAGGCTGGGATCGTCCGCCCTCCTTCCAGCTGTCAGCAGCCACTTCCAACAGAATCATATTCTGTGTCGCATTAGAGTTTTACTTTTCTCTAATAATGTCTCCAGGATGCTTCAATTTCCAAGACACAGGGTGAGAAGTCTGTAGAACGAGGTTTTGGCAATACAAACCTCCCCTCTCCGAAGTGCCACACATGTCTTGTCTTCTTCCCTTGCCGTTATCTCAGTGTTACCTTCTTCCTTACGGTCTACTCGGTGTACAGATTTTAAATAACTCTGGCAGTCGTGAGATGAAGTAGTGTCAGTTTTGGTGGCAGCGCGTCACAGATTGCAGACATCGGTCCTTCGGAGCCTGAACAGAGACGTCAAGTCCCTTCACGCAGGCAGGAGTCATCAGCTCTCCTGTTGATAGTCACCAGAGCGATGCAGCGAGCTGCTGGCTGCGAGCCGCGGTTGGAGGGGATGCCTGGAGATGTGCTTGCTTGGGCACGAGTCGGACCTGTGCAGGTGTGTGTTTACCGGTGCTCAAGGTTGTACTTAAACACGAAAGGGTCATCGGACTTCTTGACAACTTAAACACGACATGAGTAAAAGTGATGTTGGCAACAAGTGTGGAACAGAAAAAAAAAAAGTAGTGTATTTGTGCACACCTTTCGTGTCACAGGATTTCTGGGGCGGTGGGGTTTGCCGACGTCTCCTCTGCGACTGAAGTTTATTTGCAATGAGGCCAATTAGTAAGGAGGTTCATATGTTGGACAACTAGGAAACCAGGTTTGGCTAGGCTGGCAAATTCTGTCGAGCTCGAGAGCGGACCGCTTCAAAACAGATGTGTGGGATCTTTAAATCAGAAAAACATTTAAAACATAATCTCTAGTGGACTGACATGTTTTCCCCAGAGGCATTGAGCATCGGTGCTGTAAAGGTCACTGAAAGACAGGAACGCTCAGAGTCTTCTGGTTGGGTTGCTTTTTGCAGATGGCTAATTCGTATTGCCAAGCTTTTTTTAAGCATCTAGGTTTAAAATTTTGCACTCTCACAATCTTTATTTTAAAAGCTAGTTTATTGTCCTTATAACCATAGCTCTGAGCGTCAACTGGTACGGTAACAGCTGAGTTAGCAGACAGCTCGCGCGCTTTCCTGGGCAAGAATGCGGTAGAGTTGTAACTTCTTTTTCACTGTCTTCTCCAAAATTATCAGCTGATTAGGTGAGGTTTGTTTTGTTCTGTTGCATGCAATGCATTGGTAAGAAATAAACTCTGGATTTATTCTTTCCTGGAAGAAAACATGGCAGTAGATGCAATTAAGTGTTTTCTTTGCTTTATATATGTGTAGTTGAGAGAGAATTTTTGGAATGCAAGAGAAAACAGACAAAAATTCCTCAGATGTTTCTGAAAGGCTTTCCAACTTGCTATGATGAGCTTTTGCTCCCTCTCCCTTGTTAATAAGCAGAGAGGCAGTTATAATAAAAATAACTCAACCAAGAAAGCAGTCTTGGCTGTAAGTATGGAACTGATTCTCAATCTGTCCTTTGCGTTTTACTTGTGGCTAAATGACCGGTTCGTATCCTTGTCAGCTTCCCCTGCTTCGGTCCGGGCACTCGCCTTGCAGGTCGCCTTCCAGTCACAAGGCAATGTGCCCAAAGTGGCCAACGCATCTCTTTTGTCTGATAGAAATGTCTTTTTCCTTCTCTTTAATTCCTCTGGTTTTTCTGCCCGTTCTATCTGTTCATTCTGAACTTGGCGCTTACATTTGGGGTAACAACTTTTGTCACTTGCACCTTTTTTTCATCCTGAAAATTCTTAAAGGACTTGTCCAACCTGATTCGAATCATTTGAATGGCGTCTCTCAGAACTTCTGCCAAAGGTAGACTTCCTTGGTCCTGTCCAGCCGCAGTGGTGGGGTTTTTTGCTAAACATCTGGTACTCCTGTTTTTTTTAAGGTGACCTAGAAATGTACTTGAAATATTTTTTTCTTGTAGATAGTTGGGTGTTAGTACGATGGCACGTTTAGTTTAATGTCGTTCTAAAAATGGTCAAAAAGGCATGCCCGTTCAGATCTCTCAGGTACCCCCAACAGGTATTTTAGGCACGGAGATCCTGGCTGCAGATCAGTCCTGATCAGAGCCGAGCTGCAGAACTTGTTCTGGTCCCTTATTTCATCAGCAATCCCTGCCAGTGCTCACCAGAACAAGCGGCCGCATTGTTTCCTGCACTGAACAATCGATTTGGTTCATGTTCGCGTTGTGTGTAAGCTGTTGTGTGATTTATCGCACGTACCTAATATGTCACCTCCAATGGTATCGCTTAGATAAGCGTTGTCGTTCACCACTGCCTTCACCTTCTGCCTTTTCTCCTTTTCTTTGAATTTCCTCCAGCTTGAAATATTTTCTGCTCTGAAATACCAGGAAAAAAAAAAGGCTCCTCTGGACCACGCTCCGTTGGGACTGTCGCCTCTCTGATACTCGGCAGCTCGGTGTATGCGCCAGAAAAATTGTCTTGGTTTTCTGACTCTCATTTCTTCATAAGTCCGTAAGCAAGGGGCGCAATCCAACTTAACTTCTCAATCTCCTGCAGGGTTTTTTTGCAGCAGAACACTTTGTGGTTTAGAGGAATATAGAATCCGAGACTTTCAACCCGGCTGAGTTAGGCTGTGATAACCTATCGCCTCAGGTTTACATGGCTTAAAGTTAATTATGGGATTAGGAAATGTCAGTCCAGCTACCTCGTAATGAACTAATGATACTTGTTCAAGTCATGTTAGTGGTGTGAGTGGTGGCTTGCTAACAAGGCTCCTTGCCAGGTGAAATGATGCTTTCAATGAGAAAGAAAAGAAATGAAGGACTGCAGGCTGTGGGAAGGAGGAGAAAACGAAGGCAGTGGTGATAAACAGCGCCTGATACGGGCTGTGGATAGTTCCGTGGAAATTCTTAGCGCACACATGTTCAGCCTTAAATGTAAAATAAACATTGGCATCTCTTGGGGACTAAGTTTAAAATTGATGCTGAGAGTATTGTACTCATTACATAAATCAGGGGGGTTCCCTGTTCTGTAACACTCGCTGCGCTTTCCCAAAAATCGCAAAAACTACCGGCCGTTTGAGGGCAACTACCTTCAAAGCAGTGCTTTACAGCAGACGCATAAGCTTTCCTCTTGCCCTCCCTGTGGGGAGAGAGGTGAGAAGAGGAAGGAGATGCTCCGTAGCAGAAGAGGGGTGGAGGGCAGCACGTGCCGGCCTCGGGCAGGGACGTTGTTTGTGGCGGTGCACTGCCCAGCCCTGGGAATTCCCGCAGCAAGCTTGAGGTGCCAAGTGTGGCGGCACTTAAAGAATGGGAATTTCTATGGATGGTTCTTCAAGGTACGCTAGATAGCATAAAGGTATATAAACTGGCGTGCTTCAAGTCCAAGGCCAGTGATACATCAGCTGATACAAGGGTTAGAAAGACCCCTCAGGCTGGCTTCTCCGTGGCTTGTTGTTGATATCGGATGGCATGCAAGAAGTTGACGCTGGATTATTCTGATCATTGGTAATATCTTATCTTTGTGCTTAAGTGTTCAGAGACAGGACCGTGCTTGTAACTGGCTTGCATTTTGAACAGCATGGGATTGCAGTTTTGATGCCTTCAGATACCGAAAATACCCCTGGCATCCCCTGGCCCAAGCACTGCCCAAGCTGAAGCCTGGAAATGTTCTGAGGATTCCTCAGCGCTCAGACCAGCCTTAGGGCCAGACTGAAATGTGAATTCAGGAGGCATTTCTTCCCTGCTCCCCACTTGATATCCCTTCTAAGACAGCTCCAGTGAATGTTGTGGGTTTGCTGGTATTTTTAGTTTGACGGGGAGGTGTGCTTGTCTCTCTCGCTTTGGTTTGTCAGGGGCATTGACAGAAAATAGAGCTTTTTGTTGGTTTTATGAATGTGCTTCTGCTTTTGTCAATGAAAAGGGAAAAGCTCATGATTTTGTTAGCTTTTTTTTTATATCTAGCATCAAATTTTTAGCACAGTATCGCAGTCAAATGGAGTGTGTTAATTATTCCAAATAGCTGCTTGATTTAAGTTCATGCCACGTTAGGCAGATGCAGCAAGTAGTTTAGGTTGTTCTAGAAGAACAAGTTCTGATTTAGGATTTCCCTTCCTGGGTAAAAAATAGGGTCTTAACAAGTCATCCTAGGTTTACAAGATGCAGGCAAAGAGGACATCTGGCTTATTCCTTGATTCTTGATAACAAGTAAAAATGTACACATTGATTGAGTTGCATTCGGTGCCAAATAAAATGCTTAGCTGTTCTGTATTTGGGTCAAGCAGGAGACATTTTATTTGGCCTTTTCTGGAGAGGAGAAAGCAGATAAGGGTTGTATTTCTGCTTAAACTGCGATTTGTTATATTTGTAGATGCTTTTGTCCTAAGGGCCTTAAACAAAAAGGCTTTATTTGATGGTGATTTTTACGATGAAGCAGCTCCTTCTGGATGGTGATGGATGAACGAGACAGAGCTCGGGCCTCTCTGCAGCGTTTCTGGCAAAAGCAGTGTTTAACGTGGTCTGGGTTTGTTTCAAAGGTTGTTTACGTTTAAGAGGGAGAGTAAAGATGGTCATTGCCTTATTGCTTAATCTATTTCTCTTAATGGATTTTCAGCTGATGACTCTAATCCCTATGAGAATTATGGAGCTGTTTCATTGAATGATGTTTTAGTTCAGCTTAGCCTGCTAAATATCCCTTGCTGGGGAGATGGAAGATGAGTGCCTGGCCTCATTCACGAGCACGTTTGAATGCAGCTGCAAGTCCCCTTCCATTTTGAAGCACAGAAATGAGCCAGCCTGGATCGGTGACTAGGGGCAAGGCAGGTGAAATCCAGACCCCGTGAAATGGGAGCTCATGCCTTCCCAAGTGGGATAGGTAGGAGGTGAGAGGATTTAAGGGATACGGTCTGAATGAAGTACCCACCGAAATGCTTGTTTAACTAGTCAATAAAGGGGAGAAAGGAAAACAAGACATAACGTTCTTCAAAATCTTCCAGATGCACAGTATGTAGTTACTGCTATCCCTTATCTTCACTTTAGCTTTTGCCTACCACAATACCAGAAAATAGAAATACTTGCTTTTGGCCTTGTGAGATGGGCCCAAGATACATTATAGTGGGGTCTTCACCTCTTCCTTTTGACATGGAGAACGAATTTTGGGGAATGCTGGTTCTTGAGTAAGTTGCTGCATGATAGCTGAGGAAGACATGGAATGATAGGCTTTTATTCGGAGTTCCATGATTTGTAAAACAATGCAGTAACATGGTTTAGCTTTAAAAAGATACTCACGGATATGTTTCTATAAGTACTTTTTCCTGGTTTTACTTCTTCAGGGAAGGAAACACAAACAGTAGAGCTTTTCAGATTTGGTGCCTGTTTTTTTCACACCCAGTAACAGCTTTCACAAGAGAGCTGTTACAGCAAAACTGATGGCGAAGAGATCTGAAAGACTGAAGGTCTGTGTTTGCTCTCCTCTTGGCTTCCAGCTCAGCGTCACCTCGCGCGAGCTGTAACCCTGATGGTTTTGTTTCTGTACTTGTAGAGGAGAAACAATAATGCTGCTGTTGTAAGGATTTTATAGATGTCATAAGGATGCTTTTGTGTGGCTTTCCTTCATCAAATGGAGTTCCAGGAATTCAGAAAGGAAGAGAGAACAAACTAGAAAAAATTATATCAGTTTATTAATCCACTATGCACGTGCATTCTGAATACTATCTGTAAATCCGTGTGTTGTCCTCTGCCTCAAAAAGGTTGTAATAGAATTAGAAGCATAATAAATAAAGGCGTCGTATTAGAGTAGTTCATATGGGGAATGGCCAAATAAACTAAGACTCTTTAGCCTGGAAGAGAGAGGTCTTGGAGATGGTTGTGATTACTGTCTATAAAGTCATCAATGACATGAAAGTTGTGAACAAGAGAAGACTGTTCAGTTTTTCCAGTATAAGAATATGGGGCATCAGACGAAAATAGCAGCAGCAGATGAAAGCGAATGATGCTGGGTCACTTGTAAGCAATTCACAGTGAAGCTGTAAAACATCTCGTGTCAGGAATTTGTGAATTGTGATACTTGGTATTATATTTTTGTTTTTACCATGGGGCTAATCAAATATTGGAGAAGAACCTCCAAGATGTGGAATCTCCATCCTTGGAGATGCTCAGAATGTGATTGAAAAAACCCGAGCAATCTGGTATAATTTGAGTGGGGGATTGGGCTAAATGATGTCCGGACATCCCTTCCAACCTACATTGTTCTGCTACTCTAATGTAAATGTGGGCTAAAAAGCTGTTGGACAAGCGGGTAGTCTCTAGACTGCAAGTCACAGGATGATGAGAGAGAGATTGGTTTGGTTTTTTTTTTTTGGAGGAGTGTGGGGTGGGTTTTTTCTCCTTATGGTTAGGAAAACTATATATAGTTATTCATAATCAGGACTTGGCTTCAGGAAGACATATGATTAATTGCGTACAATGTGGGCATCCTCCACGATGTAGCTGTAATACAGTCACTTGACTGGAACAGAGCTCTGGAGGTCTCTGGTTTAACCCCTGACTCAAAACCACGCGTAGGTAGATCAGATTGCTCCAGGGCCATGTGTGTCCCTTCCAGGTCTCAATGTCTCCAAGGATGGAGATCTCGCAGCCTCTTTGGGCCTCCTCCGGTGTTTGACCTCCCTTGCAATGAAGAAGTTTTTCCTTATGTTTGGAAATTATGCTGGCCGTGAGTGTAAGCGACCTGATCTACTGGGACCTGCTTTGAGTGATGGGTTGGGCTGGTGACCTACGAGGTCCCCTCCAACCCTTCATTGCTCTCTGATCCTTGTGTCGCGCGACCACTTTGGTACATCCATGCAGGCAGATTGCTGAGTTCTCACAATAACCCTGTACAAGAGGTATGATTGCATTTTAAGTAATGAGTTTGAGGTTAAAATCATAAAGCATTGTTTTAGCTTTTCGATATGTGCGTTTGCAATCCTCCTTTTGATGTCAGGCTGGTACAGCTCGAAGGAGCGGTGTGGCGGCTCGAGTCACCCTACCTTTCCTTACTGCGCTACTCTGCTGCTTCATTCAAAATGTGAAGGTGAACGTCACCGCTCCTGCTGTTCCCTATTGCCCAGCCGTTCTGTTTTCAAACAGACTTCAGCAGTTTTTGCCCCCACTTTGTTGCTGCTTTTGAGGAAGAGCCCCCCATAGCATCTGCAAAACTCCATCGAAACACTGAGTTTGGCTTGTCTTGTTCCTTGGTCTTTATCAAAAGGTGTCTGTGGTTTTTAGACAGGAGAGCTTAAAATCAACCAAAACCTCCATCATCATACTGCCGTTTATTCGTTTGGAGGGAGGTTCGTGTACCTCCTTGTGATACGGCGGGGAAATGCTCCGTTCCTTAACCTCCTTCTAAAGAGCGGAGGTCTCCCTAGAGGAAAGATAACTGGGGGAAAAGCTTTGACATCAGAATCTTGGGGTTTAGCGGGTGACAGTTTTCTGTGGATGCAGGGGAATGGGTTGGGGGTGAAGGACTAGTTGTAAGATGTGCTTGAAGGCGCCTTGGGCAGTTGTTCTCTTGAGCGGTGTTAGTGCTGTATAGGAAACTTTGGAGAGAAACTGTTCAAACAGGGAAGTTTTTTTTAAAGAAATAGTACTGGACAGTCTCTTTAAACATTAACGTTGAGCCTTGGAGGATGGCTTTGGTCTTTTATACGGTTGACATGGTAGCTGTTCTACAGCCTGTTCTTCTTGGGGGGGGAAAGATATCATCCTTAAAACCATTGCGTCATCTACCTCGATTGCTTTATAACACATTGCATTTCTTCTAATGGTAACTCACTTACTGCTAGCAACCACCAGGAGAGCAGCAGCAGGTATAGAAGGCGGAGGTTAAGGATAAAATATGTTTAGAGTCTCCTCAGACACCAGGGTTCTTGTGTAAGTAACTCGTGAGGAGTGGCTGCTGATACCTAAAAAATCAGGATGAATTGCTTTTCAGGAGAGCGTGCCTACTCCACGGCTGCGTGGATGGCCCCGCGTGCTTTATTTGCGTCACAGTATTTAAACTTGGCTGTTGGAGGCAGAATTATACATTTCCTCATTAGTGGGCTTTTCATGGCTCGCTCTGCTTGTACGACACACATAATGAGTTATATTTTCCGTAATTTTTAAGATCTGTAGGAAGAGTGTTGTCCCCTTTTATAACAAGGAGCTGAAGCTTTTTCTTTGGGTGTCAGTTTTGGCACAGATCATCTCATTTTCACTATTTATTCTGAAAAAACACCACTGCTTCTTTTGTTCGAGTCTTGTTCCCTCCGACTTCAGAGGGACACCAACACCGTGTGGTCTCGTTTGCTGCGTCCTTCACGCAGCAATGGCAAATATCTGGTTTCTGGTGACAAATTTATTTTAAAAATACGCTTTTTAACTTGTTGGCTCTAGCATGCCTTTGCCAAACGTCATTTCGGTGCTGCGCTGAAGGGATGGCGTGTACGCAGCGGAGGCTGGGGATGGTGTGGATGTGGCCAGGGCAGTATTAGGAGATGGGCCCCTGGGCATGGCCAACATGACGAGTCACCTGAGGCTTCAACCAGCAAGAGGGTTCAAACAGTGGGGTGTGTGTTTGGTTTTTAGTTGTTTTTTTCTTTTTTTCAGTGAATTGTAACGTTGCTAAATTTGAGCAGATTTTTATATGAGAAGGCGCTTGTCTGATACGAGTCTGCATCCGCCGCTGTCAAACTCCTGGAGCAGATGAGAGCGAAACCTTGTCAAGGAAAACATTGCTGTTATCTTTGATATGCAGGATAGTTGTCTGTAGCGTTTTTCTCAGAACCGGCCTGTTTTGTCTAAAACCCTGTAGAGGCAGATAGGTCCCGTAAATACCAAGTGTGAGAAGTGCCGGGCCACCGCGGGGGTCCCTCCTGCACGCTGCGCGTCAGGAATCCCGACCGTCCCTCCTTCTGCAGCCTGGACCGTGTCTGAAGGACGCTTGGTATGGCTGTGCAGGGAGACATGAGCAGCACTTATCAAGTTGGCTCTTTCATAATTGATATCTGTGAAGCCTCAGACAAAATTCAGGAGTTTGTGGTTTGTTTTAGTCAGTGTGGAGTCATTTTTTTTTCTCTGATGCGCTTAGATATGAATAATTTCTTCCAGTGTCGCTCTTAGAAATTGTGAAGCAGTGGTGCCTCGCAATATTGAGAACCAACACATGCAAAAAAGTTTGATTTCCACAATCAAAAACGTATTTAGTGAGTAAGGGATGGTAAGCGGGGGATGCGGATGGATGTACCAAACAGCACGACGCAGCTTGCCGTTGCAGCGAGTAGCAGCAGGGAAGAAGTTCCTGATCGCAGGGTTATGCCTTTGACTTTGTCGGTGGAAGATGCCCGATTGGAATGTCCTTCCCTCTCTCCTTCAAGCCCCCTTTCCCCCAGGAGTAATTCAATTCTGGGTGCTGACTCAGCTGAGCTGAATTTTCCCCATCAGCAAACGCCACGAGGAGCAGGAGCTGCGGCGGCTGCGTAGGGCAGAGCAGCGACCCCTGCGAGAGCTCCCAACAAAATGTCTTTGAAATATCTGTCTGAGGTTTGGTGCCATGCTTGGAGGAACAAGCAAACTGAAAACTCTCTTGAATAATTCTTGCAGACTAATGAACAAATTTGATTAAGATTTGGCAGCTTTTCCTAATATTCCCTGTAACTAGGAAATCTTCCCAGGCAGTTCTCTGCTCTGCATAGGAGAGAGTGCCCTCATAATTAAACGAAGAATGAAAGCAAATGTACTGATGAGCACATTGGGTTGTTACTCAAATTGAGGCAGCACAAAACAAAACTCCCCTTCTGTAATCCCTTGGGGTTGCGGTCGGGCTTGCGTACCCCAACGTGTCGGAGGCGGTGAGGGATGGAACCTGAATTATGGTCCTGTGGCCCCTGACGTAGGAAAGTTCCCTACCCAGCTCTCCCAGGCGGATCAGTATTGTTATTTACAGATGGAAGTTGCTTAACCTGTGCGTGTGCTATCCTGCAGTGTAGCTCCAGCACCTTGGTGATCCTACATTTCTGGTTGACATTTAAACAAACAAACAAAAATCCTATTTGTTTCGTAGAACCTGAATGTACTTTCTGATAATTTTGTGTGTTAAAGTTATTCACTCCAAATTTCTTGTATAATAGCCCGCATTTAATTCAGTAATGTGAAATAACATTAAATTCATGTTGTCGTTGGTTCAGAAGCCTGGAAGCTGGTGGAGTTTAAATCCTGAAACTTTGGAAGTTGATGATTTTTGAGGAGCCCCATTAGGCTCCCTGCACAGACGACTCCATGTTGCTGCGTGGATGCTGTGATACTGTCAGCGAGCGAGAGGTTTAATGTTGCCGCTGAATTAGCTGAAATAATAACGACAGGCAGTACGTGAAAGGTAACTTCCAACGGCTGGGAAGTCACCTTGATGTCGGAGATATCTGAGACTGGGAGGATTCAAAATGAAGCCATCCCCAGGCATGGGGTGCCGGGAGCAGACCGCAGTGAATGGACAGAAGGTTGCTATTCAGAAACACGAACAGTCGACAACAATTGCTCCTTCTGGTATTGCTGTAGATAAAACTGACAAGTTAAATGAGGGAGATTATAAAGGTTTATTGAAATGCAGTGGAGAAAACTAGTATAGAGGAGCCAATATAGATTAGCTACAAAAAAATGGGCTTCTAGGTGAACATGAATAATTCTTCAGAATTTTGCGTTAAAGCCAGTATCCAGCCTGTACATTTTGGCGCTTGTTTTTCTTCACAAGTCTTTTTTGTATGCCTAGGATGCTAAACCCAGTGCTGTAAAACATTTAGTATGCCTTGGAAGCTAAATGGCTAGGAAGAGGCTAATGCAATGCAAGGAAAAAAAGGCTTCTAAACTTGTCCCGGAGTCAGAAAAATAAGTCACAACGACAAAACCATCCTGCTGTTGAGCATCGCCAGGGCAGGCGGAAGGCAGGATTTTATTTTATTTTGCTTGTTTAAACAGTGGCATTTGTACCAGGATTGAACTGTCCTCCGAGACGCTCCCTTCAAGACTGATGAGCAAGAAGATGTGAAATATAAATAGTGATTTTCAAAAGACAAGGAAAACAACATTTTTATTGTTGGAATTGTTACACTGTTGTCTGGTGGGCCCTTAGTATGCGCTGCAGCGTTACAATCTGTTGCGTTGTTATAAAAAGAAACATCCAACACAGATAAAGCTTTATTTTAATCCCCAGATGACAAGGGAAAATGCGTAAATTTGTGATGGGTTGTTTGCACCGTATCCTTCATAAAATTCAAATGCCACAGGAATTGCAGCGGAAGACAGCTCATAGCAGCGCAGTTGTACAGCAACACCGCTGAGAATTAGTGTTTTAAAAGCTATTTATAGGGAAATTGCCTCTTGAACGTCTCACAGTGCAAAGCAGCATGGCAGTTCTGCGGTAGGACTTAGGAGATTTAGGGAGAAAACTTGGTGAAGCTGCTACTAAATTTATGTTGTGTTATATGGTTTGCTTGGGAGGGCAGTACTTATCCTTCTGCTGGTGGCTGGACAACGCTTTAGAGACTGTTTTTTAAAAAGAGATGAGGAAATGGTTGTGGCTGCTCTGCTGCTGTTAGGAGAAGAGCCCGTGTGTTTGCTGTCCCCATTCACCCTATAACAGCCTTTGGTGGCAATGACAAAAATGAACGATCACGGTGAAAAACTGGCGACCCTCGTAACTGAATGTAAGCTTTGCACTGTGAAGCACGTCGTACGGCAGCATGACGCGATGGTTTCCACACTAACAAGGGTCGGTATGACCCACACGTGTTAGAACAAGATCTCCACGGTCCTGCTGTCCTGTGCGCCCTTTCCCATTAGCAGTCCGGCTCCCTTCGACTGCCGGGAATCCTCCCGGCTCGGAGAGCGCTGCAACGCCTGGATGTGGGCAGAAGAAAGGTCAAGAAGAAACAGCCGTAACAATAGAGATAGCTTGAAAACAGTGCCCGACTTCAGGATAAGTCATAGTGTAAAACCTGGAAGAGGTCAGAACTTCACCATTAACATTCCAACAATTTCTTCTAATAACCTGAAAGATGGGAAGGTTTGCTGCTTTAATTCAACCAGAGGTTTCCTTCATCTGCTCTCTGTCTTTTCCCACTGGAATAAGATGAGAAATTGGATGCTAATGGCATCTGGATGAACCTGTCCTGTTACAGGGAAAATCTTTCTTCCTATAGGTATTCTGGTTTTGGAGGAATTTTCCAGAAATAGCCAACCTGTAACTGTCTCAGTTCTGTCTCCTCCTGCTACTATGTTGAATAATACTAAACTAAAAAAAAATTACATGTTAAAAAAAAAAAAAGGCTCAAATTTACGGAATCTCCTTCCTTTTTTTTGTTTGCCCCCCAGCAAAACCAGAAGAGACCAAACCAGCTGAAGCTGTGACAGGGAACGATATCACAGCACCTCCCAACAAAGAGCTTCCTCCCAGCCCGGAGAAGAAGACAAAGGTAGGTGTTGTTTCACAGTCAGCATCTTCACTTCCACGCTTTTTATTTGCCGGCTTTTCTGCTTCTTAAGCTGTGGCAACACAAGTTCTGTTTTCTGAGCTCCCCGTTGTGAACCATTTTACTGAAACAAAGACATCCAGTTACGAGGTTGCAAACAACTCTGCCTGTAGCAAAGGTGACTGAAAGTGGATTTAATAAATGTGTGGTAAGCTTTATTTAAATTAGTTCTCTGGTTGGTGTCAGCGGTGTGGAAGTAGTAAACACGGATGGTAGCACTTCTGCTACACTGATACTCTCCTCGTTGTTTACAACACATTTATTTGCATTACAACTAGCATTCAGAGATGCTATTCAGGATCTAATAGTCTCCCATTTTAGGGCTGTTTATGAAACAAGGGAGATAGCTGCTTTCAGAAGCTTGCAGCGTTCAGCAAAATCCAACCCCAGGTTCTTAGAGCAGTGGTAGGGGCAGGGTGTTCTTGGGCCCCTCGAGGGCAGTGGACGTACGACCACTCGAGTTGATCAGATGAGGATTTAGAGCTTGCAATCCGTTGTGTGCATCTAATTGGAAAGCAATGTCCTGTGTATTGCACGTAGGACTAGATGCCAGGAACACCCAATTACTAATCCCAGCTTTACCAGCGATTCCTTCTGTTGCTTTAGATGTCGCTGGAACAAATCCCGTTCGCTTTGAATGGAATGGCCAAACTCCACTGGGCTCCGAAGGCAGCCCTCTTCTGCTGCTTCATTTTGGTCTTTGTCTTACGCTCAGAAAACAGAAAGCTAATTTTTTTTGTTTGTTTGTTTCATTTAAAATATCATTTTTATGTTCTTGCAGCTCAGTGTTTTGGTTACAATGCGCTATTTTTTGTTGTATTTTTTTTTGTTTTTATACTGGATTTTGCTTTTTGAAAAAACATAAAGCCTGCCGCATCCACATCATCTACAAAGCCTGCAGCAACGAAAGCCAGGCCCCTGTCCGCTACCAGTCCCAAGCGGCCAGCCTCTGCCACACCTGGCCCAAACAAAAAACCCACGAGCCCTACTGCAGGTCCTACTTCAGCCACTACTACTAAACGCCCAGCCACCAGTACTACACGTCCCTCCACCTTAACTCCAAAAGAAACTAAACCAAAGGTAAGAAACTACTTGCTTTTGCGTGGGAGCTCCGAGAACTTATTTACATGTTAACTTACCAGCTGTCTTACCCAAGAGTCAAAGCGTAATTCTAGTGCTAATCACGGGAGGATTAGACCAGGAATGTGATTCACTGTGTTGAGAGCTGCACAGTTATTCGTATCAGCTTCCAGTAACCCACTTAAGGCACGAGGTCCCAAGTATTTAATTGTGTCATCACAGAGGAGAGATTTAAACTTGACTGTATCGCTATGATTTTCCTAGCGAACTGTCATGAAGTACACAAGATAATTCTTTTTCTTTCTGTTACTAGAGGAGGAGGGTTTTTTAAATATAGATACACTACAAACATAGGATAACTCTTAAATTCAGACAAGAGCATGGGAAAACTGAGTGGAGAACTTTGATACTGAGTAACGAGGGGGAAAAAAATCAGTTTGAACGCTTCGGTATTTCCCACTGATTGTCTCTTTATGATGTCTGATCATTGTAAGAACTGTACAAAGATAGCTGATAATACACTTAGGTGCTTAGGAAATACTGGAGATTTGCAGTTCTCCAATAAGAGAAGATTTGTGGACGGTTCGTAGTGTTGCGTCTTAAAGCTGAAGTAGGGTATCCACATGTCATGTTAAGAAGGGGAAATGTCCCTTCAATCTTCTCTATGTTAACTTGTGAAGTTGTGTAGTAGAAGAATTCAAATTTGAGAGGGAATGTTAAAATCGGTTTCGAAGCTT
Organism: Cariama cristata; assembly: GCF_000690535.1. Classification (NCBI taxonomy): domain Eukaryota; kingdom Metazoa; phylum Chordata; class Aves; order Cariamiformes; family Cariamidae; genus Cariama; species Cariama cristata. Next base: position 21,755 of record NW_009600010.1, read on the forward strand.
TCAGTTACTGTCTAAACGCTAGCATTTCTACGATACATTTAAGCTCCAATAACTGCATTTGAGTGTCTTTTAAAACTTAACTAAATAAAAATAACAAAGAGTATGAAAGCACAGGCATAAATCTTTATCTTCCTGTGAACCAGTGTCTTCAGTTTTGGTTTAGTTTTTGCATGATTCTGAATCCTTTTTTGATGAAATCAAAATCTCATTTGTTTCCATGCATTAACTCAGTATTTTAACACTTTAGAGATCAGTCAGTTTACAAGCAAGTGACTTACCAGGGACAGACATGAAATAGTTTTCCAAGTGAGGAATGAACCATGGACACCTAATCCTTATGTCCACAATGTTTCAATGAATGCCACCTTAGCTTAGGAAGCATTTCTGCTCATGAAGGAAAGAAATCTCTCCCAGAAGTATTGCTAGTGGACTGATGTTTTCCATTTTGTTCAGAAATCAAAACCTCCTTCACATCTGTAAATGGCCTCCACACATTAGTGCTGAAACAGATCTGAATGAACTGCAATATTCAGCAGGGTCTGTGCTCTGCGTCCCGCACTGAATATAGTCGGTCGCTTCTGCATGCCTTAATTATATTTTTAATCTGCGTTATAATGTTTCAGCGGTGCCTAGCTTATGTGTTTAAGAATTTCAACAACTTCCATTTATTTCGACTTTTTGTTGGCATACGCTTTGAAGAGACCGTCAGTGAAATACTGGCTTTAACGTAGGCTGTTCATTTTCAGGTTGCAGATGCGAAGACCACAGAGAAGCGGACCTCACTTTCAAAACCTCCATCATCTACCACTCCTAGAACTACTGTCAAGAGCAGCCCTGCTACTCCTAGGACAACGGCGGCATCGCCAGTCACTGCAGCTGCTGGTGCGAAAAATACCGCTACTTCTCCACCGAAGAGGCCGACATGTAAGTAGTCACTTGTTTTTCTTCAGGAGATCTCTCTTTTTATCCAGCTGCAAGTTTCTATTTGAGTAGCACTGTTGGTTCACGCTATGACGTCTTTCTCACGTATTGCAGTACGCTGCCTGCTTTTTCCTGTGTTTAGGTCATCCTGTGACCCCATCAGTTTGTTAAAATTAGTCTCCTGGTAAACAAAGTTACGCTCTTCAGGTTCAGAAAAGGACAAAAAACCAAAACCTTGACGTGTAGCCATTTGTGAGAAGCCGTAGCTGCTGTTAACCAGTGCTTCTGAGAGATGTAAACTGGCCTACCTGTCAGTCAGGAGTTGACTTGGAGCTAGTGATCGCTGAAATCTCAACCCTTTTAGTACAACATGAGACAAGATCCTGTGCCAAGGCACAGAGACTGTCAGACTTTTCTGTCTCCAGGGCTTCGTCTTCCAAAAACAAATCTGAATTACCTTCAAGGCCAACTTGGATCAGCTCTGTGTGATTCATGGTTAATACAATTACTGAACATGCTTGATTTAAGAAAAAGGATGTTATTACCTCTGTATTTTGCCATAGTAACAGTTAGAATAAACACTAAAACCAATTTAGAACTTGGGAAAAGCAAATCTCCAGGAGAGGACTTGAAGCACTCAAACTAGTGCATCTGAAAAAAAACAAAAAGGGTTGAACAGAAGTGGAAGCTTTTTACTAGTGCAGGAAGAATTTGGAGCTGAAGTCACATCGGTTTCATCAGAGAACTGTATCCCTCTCCTCCTGTTGCCAGAGAGGGAACTTCCCGTGAGTTTAACACAGTCAGCATGAAACACGAGCAGCGTATTAACAACTTGAAAACAGTTTTCACTCATTTTAATGGAGCTTGAGAGATTTAACGTCAGATAAAAATACCGTTAAATGTTCTCAAGTGTTTTCAAATGACTAGACCTCATTGGCCAAATTTGCCAATACACATGTAAAACTAATAATATGTGTTGGTTGCTTGGTTCTGTGAGTCCCAAAGCATGAATTCATAACCCGTCTTTCCCAAAAGAATAGTAATGTTCTAACTATGTTGAAATATATTAGGCTAGATGCACATTCCATACTTTATACTCTAGGGGAAAATATAATTAGTCAAGCGTAGAGGAAGTGTTGCACTTTCCAAGAGCCGTGTGTCTTAACCGATCCTGCGGACATCCTTGTAAAATTCATTTTGTGTGGTCTTTTATGCAAACTGTAGCCCAGAATGCTTAATACGTTTTAATGAGTTCAGTTAATTTCTCCTTCCAAAATTGAAACACAAAGAAAGAAGCATTTTCTGATGACATTTAAAAAGAGATGGAGTCAACGATGCAGAGATGCAGGAAGGTTGTTCCAAGTGGCAAGATGTACAGAGGAAGAGGCTTCTGCACCAGCGAGGGTGGTGGGGCTTTGCCAAAGTACAGTGAGAACTGGGTGGGCGAGGGAGAGATGAGGTCAGCTGGAGAAACTCCATCAGGAGTTAAAGCCGTTTTGTCTGGATCTGGAAATGCACAGGGGAGTCACAAATGGTGAAAGAAGGGAGTCCTGTGTTGGAAGAGGAGAAAGCGAGGGTGTGACAGTGTTGTGGGGCCGGAAGGGAAAACGCAACGAGCCCAACACTGACAATTCAATTCAGGCTGAGCACGTGCAACTTCAGCTAGATGCAGAGATGTAGGTGATGGAGACCTGGATCCTTTCTGATCGCAATTTCGTTTCTCATTACATAGCATTGAGATGGATATAAGCTTCTGGCTAAAGGTGGTGTTTCAGAAGGACATCTGCTCTTGTTTTTCATGTGTCAAAAGACAAGACACTCGCTTCCTTGCGGTTTGCTCAAGTGTTAGTCATTCTCGCTGTTTAAAAATGTGTGTATAGTGGCTTGTTTTGAAATTACATGGTTTAGCTTTTTCAGGTATTAAATGTCAGTAACTTTCTCTACTAAATGAGAGCCATGGCTTATGTGATGCTTGATTTTCTTTTTTTTTAAAGGATTTTTTTTTTTCCGTGTTTCCCCCTCCCTGTGAAAATGGCTTTTATGTTTGTACAAGACCTCTCTATCTTTCAGATCAGAGAAAGATCAAAGTCTTTGACTGTCATTGTAGACCATTTTCGCAGTAGCTTTATCATTCTCCAGGTTTTCAACATCGCGTGCTAATAACATAGACAAAAGAGTTCCAGCGTTTGGCTCCCCGCTGACATGAGTAGAAATAACATCTCTTTATATATAAAATTAACATATTAGTCCTCTTGCCTTTATATAAAACTAAGTCTGTTCTGTCCATACAGCTTTCCCAATTAAAGTTGTGGTCTCAAGGAATGAAATTAGGCTGGTTTGATAGGACCTTTTTTGAAGTGTTTGGTATTAATTATCTATCTGTCCTTTAGGCCTTATTAAATTATCCAAATGTGTTTCATCTCATTAGCTAGTATCTTATCTGTGGTGTTTAATTGAATGCTTTTAGCAAAGTCAGGATGGAACGATCCAGCCTAACTTGGCCTATATTATCTGCCTCCTTCGCTTGGCTCTTTCCTGTATTGGTATTCCATAAAGTACCCCGCCAGCTGCTTGAGTTTATCTAAAAATCTAGGACTGTTAATGGCAATTAAATATTAGAAGATGGGGGTTTCCATAATTTCTAACTTAGATTTTTTTTTTCCATGTACTGTTTGTTTTTAACGTTGCCTTCCTGTGGCTATTGATGTGAAGCTGATTTTAGCCAAAGTTGTTCATCACGGCTAGTAAAAGAAGCTACAATTTCGGTATCAAAGAACTCCTTAAAATAAGGTTCCGTTTATATTTTTCAGTCCATGATTTTTGCCTTGATCAATTTTGTGTACAGTTTTCTTCTGCTTTGAGAAATATAGATGTGTGTTTAGACTGTCCTCTGTCTATGTGGAATGTAATCAGGTCATGATCGTTGGTGTTTGCCCAAAGGCGTAGTTCAGTTTAGTGATTGATTTTTTGGGTTTATACAGTTATAATAGGGACCAAAATATGTGCAAGAACTTCTGTGCAAGAAAATTGACATGGGTTAGAACTGATACAGCAATGAGACCAAGGTTATAGATGGACAAATGTGGTTTTGTTTTTGCTATTCAGTAAAGAAAAGAGCTGGGTTTTGGGGTTGGGTTTTGGTTTTGGTTTTTTTTAAGAAATGAAATTGGGGCAGGATTAAAATAATCTTGGTGAGTGTGGTCAGATTCAGGAAGTTATTTTAAGAAAAAACAAAATGCAAACCGTACCCCAGGTGTGTTGCATCCTTGAACAACCATCCTTTGGATGAATTGATCCTTTTGCTGGAAAACACGAGTGGGTTTTGCTGTTACGAGAAGGACCTCCGCCAGGTTGTTCAAACAGAGCGGTTAATTCTTGAGATGCTTTCTTTCAAGCAGCGTGTTAGAAGTGGGCACTGTGGGTAAAGAGGACCATCGGTATGTGAGGAGCTGCGGAGAGCCCCGGCCCTCCCGGGGAAGCTCTGCCAGGATCCCAGGCTTCTCATCCGTGCAAACTGAAATACTTACTGATGCGTTTTGTGTTGGGCAGCTATCAAGACTGATGCAAAGCCTGCAGATGCCAAGAAGACCCCTGCAAAGTCACCATCAGGTAACTTTGTTTAGTTTCCATCTAAATCAAATCCTCTTTGTTTGGGGCAGTGTTTATTAAAGAGACCACTCTACGTTTTTAGCACTTTGAGGAAGTTTGTATAGAAGGCCTCTGACCCATCTTTTTTCCTCGCTTCCCTCCAACTATTGCTGCGATAATTGTAGCAGAATTGAGCCGCCCTAAGAGTGCTACTGGAAATGCCGTAAAAAGTAGTGCCACTACTCCTTCTACCACTGCCTCCAGCGCACCTACTTTACCTGGAGTAGCCACCAGTCGTCCCAAAACCAAGCCTGCTGCAACCAAACCCGCCGCAACCTCAACCACAACAGCAGATGCTAAAAAAACAACTGCTAAGGCTCCGACTAAACCCAGCACTGGTTCCAAGCCACCTCGCCCGACCAGCAGCGTTTCTGCTCCAGATCTGAAAAATGTACGTTCCAAAATTGGATCAACAGATAATATTAAACATCAGCCTGGTGGAGGAAAGGTAAGTTTCTTCAAACTTGGTAACAATATGCACTTTGGATCAGTAGCTCTTAAGCATTATGGGTGCTCTTTGCTAATTTGGGTGGCTGTATCCTCACTGCTCTTCTCGTTTATGCTCTGCAGAGCTCCTCTTTGGGTTCTTGGTTTATGCACAAGGCATTAACAAGGCAGTGATAGCAGTGTACAGAAGGAATCCGCCTTAAGAGCCTTCATGGTCTTTACATCGCAGATGTACAGGAATTCGAAACTCTGTGGTTTTGTTTTTCTGTTGTACGTCCTGACACAGAAACTAGTTGGTATTGAAAGCCTAAAATTTTGTCTATATTCCAAAACTTTGCCTCTGAATAGAGGAATTGAGTCTGCTGAGTGGTACAGAAGGTGGAATAATGAAATACGATGCAGGAAATCTGGATTCAGGAGCAAGTTCCACAGCACCTTTCCCGGGTCTGGGAACGGGGACTCTGTTCAACTTGTCAGGCCTAAAGCTCAAATCAAACGGGTCTACAAACGCTGATCTTTGGATAACTGTGGTGGCCATGAGAAGAGAAGAGGGTAGTGTTGAATGAGCTGTAGAACATCTACAGAGATATAACTCGAGGCTCTCAATCAGTAATGGTCTTAAATGACACTTTCACTGTGGCTATCTGCCGTGTAGTTGATAAAGGTTTAGGGATATACCTGTAGCCCTGCTCTGAGGGTTGAAATAATTTTGTGGATATGCATAATCATAAAACCTTTATTGGATATTGTATAACAGATACACCAATCTTTGCCTGACAAAATGTGTTAGCAGCTTGCCCGTAGTCAGAGGGCTTTAATTTCCACAAGGTGGAACAGATTTGCCCCTTATCTTTGCTGCAGGTCTGCGGTAATGAATAACTGCATATAACTTTAATCTGATGCCAAGAGAGCACATTTGATGCTGGAGCCTTAATCTCCTCTCAGGCCCTTTAAAGTCAAGGGCATTCTCAGGCTGTGGTGTTGTGTATCAGAGACAGCATCGATACAGCATGGATTTATTCGTCGGAGTTAAGGGTATTTTAGTTGTACAATGTTGTAGTACGGTCCTCAGAGTTTAGATGTCTCGAGGACCGAAACTTCCACTCCCCAAACCAGAATTTCTAGAAATGACAAACCAAGTCTGCTGAAAAACTTTGAGGCAAGCAGGAGGAGGGTGACCCTTTTCTTTACTGTATATTGTAGCTTGAAACCAAACAGAAGTTCAGAAAGCCTTCTGCCATCTGGTCAAAAAGAACACGGTAGATCGTTCGGTTATGTTAACCTCTGCTAGGGTTCTGAGGATCGCGGAGCTTTTTAGCTTACAGGGTTATTATGTCAGTTTAAGGGAATTTATTGATACATTTAATTGTACTGTTCTTTATTTTCTAAATATTTTCATAGGATTGTTAAATCCTAACAGTTGTACTTTTAAGAAAATTGTCCTTTTTGTAGTCTACGCTGAGATGTTTTTAGAATCTGAGAATCCCATAGGAGTGCTGGGGCTTTTTGTTTACTGTTCTGTTGCTGGTAGGTTAACGAAATACAGGATTTATGCTGAGCCCCCTCAAAAAATGCAGGTTCTGCTGCCCTTATCTGGATCTAGATTAGCAGAAGAATGGATATTCTCAGGTAGCTGCTGAATTTTTCTAAAACCTGTACACTTTCATTCAGTTTTCTGCTTAGCTGGATTAGCTAGGTCCACCTGCATTTGCTTCGTTAAAAACTCAATCAGCTGTTGATGTCAAAGCCTGGGTCAAATCAGCGTGGGGGTGCGAAATCAGAAATGGAAGCATGGTGTGTCTGTATCCAGCAGAGCTCTCGGAGCTCGGAGGCAAAGGACATCAGCCAGTGGATGTATTTACCTCTAAGGTCCGTATAATGTCCTCCATGTGAAGGAGGTGGTCCTGCGCTGCTGTTGGGTTACTAAAGGATTGCGTTTAATTTTTTGGCAGAATATAATGTACTGGGGTCACTTGGACACCTGCCAATGTGACCGTTGGGGAAATGATGAGGTACCGAGGAAGGGCACCTACGGGCTTTTTGAGAAACGGAGAACTGAATTACTGCTTTATGACCCCAGGGTGCCTGTTTCATCCCGTGTCTGAGTGACGTTGCTTCCCCTCCACCCCCTTAGTTTTATTGTTCCTGGGCATGGGATCGTACTTTGAGAATTCCAGCATGTAAGAAGTTCTGGGTCATCCACTCTGCAAAGTTTATGTGGGTAGCTTGTGTTCCCATACTCTCCTGCCCACGCTTTTGCTTTTGCTGGTTGAAATCATCCATTTGTCTCCATCTAGGGGAAAATAGAGAAAAAACCAGAATCAGCTGCTGCTGCACGAAAGTCTGAACCCAATGCAGTCTCTAAAATGGCTACTACTAAAACAACCGTATCAAAAGAGAGTGCCCCAAAACAGCCCAATGGGAAAGTGAGTTTATTTCAGACTTTTCTCTATGGGAGATGAAGGAAAACATTTCCATTTTGAGTCACTTTCCCTTCTCTTCAATTCTTCTGCTTTCTCCTATCAGCGTCACTGTTCCTTGCACAGACACTCTTCCAATTCTCTCCTGTAAACCCTAAGATGTTCTCAGTTAAACACGTTCAGAGGTCGCTATCGTAGATGCCTTTTCCATGCCTGCTGTAAATGTAAAAGTTTTCAGAGCCGAGTCCTCCATTTTCACTTATAGGTGGATAGGCTTAACTTTGTCGGAGGCTTCCCTTCAGACCAGTTCTTCATACACAGCACTAGTTTGTAACTAGGAAGAGAGAGCTTTAGGTCAGCGCTGCTTGTTTTAAGATTGCAGAATATTAAAGACTTAATAATATCTTTCCTGCAATATTCCCGACCCAGTTATATCAAAACTCTTTAATTCCATGCTTTAGGCAGTCACCATTTGATGGGTTCCTCCGAAGCTGTCATGACATGGTATTTCAGCACGAGCGGATGGGGAGAGAGGCGGGAGCGCCTGCAGTGCTGGTTTAATTCAGATATTATCAGGCAGAGCCTGTTAATGAATGGACGGGATTTGTACCTCTAGAGAAGTCAGAAAAGCACTGTACGCTTCCGAGGCACGAATACATTTTCAGAGCTGCTGTTGCACTGAATCCAGTCTTTCTGAACTGGCTAAGGAGCTTTTGGAAACCTGCTCAAGTGAGAATGTTCTGGTGATTCCTTTTGTGTTTCGAATTGATCACCTCTTTCTAGAAAGTAGGATACAGCTTCTGCCATGTTTTGTGCTGTGTTAAATAACTCCCCGACTAAACACATGTCGTAACTAACCTTTGTAAACACAGGCCTGTTACTCTAACTCGGTTACTACCTTTGGGCGTAAAAGCTCACTTAACTCACTCCTTTTCTATTTTGAATAAGCCCAAGACATTTTAGTTTGAGGAAAAAATAATTTAGTTAACATAAGACTCATCTGATAGAATTTAACTGAAGGTTTGACAGCCTTCGTCAGAAAAATTGTTTCTCAGACTGGGCTTTAGGTCTCGGAGGTTTTGAAAGACGTTGCCCAGGGCTGGAGCCAGTCCTGGCAAATGGAAGCAAAGTGCAGACACTGAGCAGTTCGTAGCCTTGTTGGAAGCGGTGGCCCCACGGCTCCGATCCAGGGAGGAACGAGGCAGCCGAGCCGGCTCTCCTTGCCCCGGGGAAGCTCTCACCAGAGAAGCTTCACGGGGGATGTCGATAAACCCAGCCCTCTGGCAGGCAGGCGCCCGCCCGGTGATGCTAACCCGTAGGGTGTATGGAGGAGCCGTCTTCACCGTAGCGCTTACGCTCTCGCACTAACACTGTCTGTGCAGCCTCTCCTTTCAGTCACTTTTTTTTTCCCTCGCTCTCCTCTTCAGTTGCTTTCACACCTAATACCAAGGTTGGATTGAGTTTAACACAACTCCTTGTTTATCCACCGTGTTAGAGCATCCACTCCAGCCTGCCGTATGACAACTCTAACCAGTCCTCTTCCCTTGTGTTGTTTTCCATTCTGTAACGTTCCAGGTCCAGATAGTCTCCAAAAAAGCGAACTACAGCCATGTTCAGTCCAAGTGTGGTTCCAAGGACAATATTAAGCATGTCCCTGGAGGTGGGAATGTAAGTATGGGCTCTGGGCAAGCTGTCTTTCTACTAACTCCTTCTCTTGTACTATGTTTGTATATGTCAGTCTTAAGAATGCTGTGTTTCAGGCAGAAAAGTGTGGCAGAATTTCAGGGCTTCTGGAAATAATGTAGGCTGGAGAATTATTTTTTTTATTATTCTTCCCACTCCTCCCATGGGATGCTAGGTTGAATGTGTGTGGTTTGTTTCATAGTACTACAAATACACCTGGCCTATTTCTCGCATGGTTTACGTGGTATTCACGACCAGATGTAGGATGTGCACGTCATTGCCCCCAGGAGTTAGCTCACCGTGGATTTCTTCTGCAGTCAATGGAGGCACCTCAGCAGTCCTCTGACCTGTTTTAGATGTCTGATTTTTTCAGGTGAAATGAATTGCGACCTAGAAGTGCCCGTTAGTCTTCACTGGCTAATAGAGGGAGCCTGAGTCAGATTAATTTCACTTCTGGTTTCACAAGAACGGAGACTTTGAAAGAGGAGGAGGAGGAGGAAAAGACTCTGGGACTTAATCTTTGAGCTGTGATTAATTTCTAAATTTAAAGGCTACTGGTGTCTCCGGCAGCAGAGTTGAGCTTATTAAAATAGAAGGCTAATCTTGTAATGTCTGTGTACTTGGTTTGGAGTATTCGATCCTGAAAGTGTCTGACAAAAAGAACAGGTTAACTATCTAGATTCTAAAGCTTTTGGAAACGTGGCTATAGTTTGGCGGGCTTGTTTCCTTGTGGCCAAGTCAGTGCTAGCTTAACAAATCTGTGCTAGGCTGTTTGTAGTAGGGGTAGTTTGCAGAAATAGAAAGATTGGATGGATTCGAAAAGACACTGAAGTGCTTAAGCCCAAGGACGTTTTTTCCATTGGTGTTTAAATACGCCGGGTTCCTGAGGAGTGATGTCCAGCGGTCACATCTTGTGGTGCTTTCGGTGCGCCCGGTGCCTGAGAGCCAGCGTCGGTGCAATTCCCTGGACGTGGTCCAGTTCTGGGGCCAGACTTGCTGTTGCTGTATAGTCAGCAGGTTCCGTTTGATGTCTGGTTCAGCGGATACGGATGCTACGTAGGACCTGACTGTGCTGCAAGCTGCCGTGGCCGGTTTTCCTGGGAAATATATACGTGCTTGTCTAGCTGGCTGAACCTTTACTCGACATGACCAATTCTCCATTAAATCTTTGCAAGAGGCAACCAAGTCTGGGTTCTTGACAAACTTGTTCCCTGCAGGTTGGTTGCCAAGATGGGAAGAGGCAGACGTTGACATCACACATGCAGTGTTCACTTAACTAAGCTTGACTTCCCACTGAGAGTCGCTGGACACGCGTCTCTGCTGCTCTCCTTGCCTTCCAGTTTGCGGATTCTCACCAGTGGTGGGATTTGCCATTCTTCCTTGATATTTCCCTAACTTACCCAATGTTTATGGGAGCGCATACATGTGCGTATGCAGCTTCCCGTAGAAATGCTCACGCGGGAGAATTCTCGGCGCCGTAGAAAGAAAAACTGACGTTGAGACCATCGTGTCAATTAGATGCCCTCATAATATTTTTTTAGCTATACATATTTCTGTTCCTACTGCATATTTCATCTGGTTTTGTCACCCAAGTTTGGAACAGACTGTTTATACATAATCAGTGTTTTGTGGCAGAAGTCCCTTTGGCTATACTCTTGAAGAGCAGCTGTTGTAACTTAACTGTTCGTGTGCTCAAAGGGGCTGTGTTTTATAAGCCACTTTAATTTTCCTACTCTTACCTTGTATAGGCTTTCAGTGGACAGTGAGTCTCTCGCGTACTTTTCCTTTTTTTGAGGCCAACAGAAATGTGATTTAAATGTGGGGGATATTTTTCTTGCTTGCTTAACTACATTGGTGAACTATTCTTTCTTCTAATGGATCACCAAACCTGCCCTTTCCTCTTTACTCTCCAGTCCTGGGGACATTCCCAGCTCCAGGGGACAAGTGTGTGCCTGCTTTCTTTTTCTCTTCTTCCACACTCTTCTTTCACTACTGCAGTTTTCCTCCATCCTCAACTGCTTGAGCTTTTTGCTTTGAGAATAGAGAATAAAGTGCTTATTATTTCCAGGTTCCAAATGCCCCCAAACCCAGCACAGGCAGTACCCATCTGAGTAGCTGAGACACAGTGACCGATCTGGCTTCCTATAAAAATGTTTGCTTTTATTCATTTTTTAATATCTGCTCATTCCCCTTGGGGCACTGCAGTATTAGTGTCCTCTTCCAAGATGTTTTCTTGTTGAAATAGTTACGATGATCACTTGCGATAGAAGGCTTCCCGATGTTTAATTCCAGAACCACGCTGCTGATGGGGATGTCTGGAAAGTCTGTTCTTCTAGTCTGTGGCTTCAGTTAAAGCTTTTAGGAATCCTGTAGACAAGAGCTGTGGTTAGTAGCAAATTGTGATTCAGCTTTAGGGTTGCCCTGGTGGAAGTGATGGATGTCCTGCCTAAGCGATGTGGTTCCGAGCTGGCGCACTCTGTTTGGGTACCCATTTTGCCCTCTATACGCGGAGGTAATTTCTTTTCCCTTCCAAGATACCCAAGAAGACATGTTCAGAAGCAGTAGATGTTGTTCCTACTTGCGTTACATTTGCCAGAAATGCCTTGACACAAACATAGTTAGGTTTCCTGGGTAAAAGCTTTTGTTGTGCTTTATTATTTTCCCCCTCTCTTTTTAAAGAAAGCAACAGTAAAGAGGTAGATTTTACAAAATGCAGGTAGAGTACGTGTTGTTGAAGATGTAACAAGGTGATTTGGAACGTACATATATTTCTCTACCCTTTGATTTGACCTGTTTAGATGGATTGGGAAATGGTCAGAGAGAGAAAATCTAAAAAGAGATGAGGATCCCACTTCCCATCTGAGCCTCTGTATCAAACTTTCAGATCTAAAGTTTATTTCTGGCACCAGAGTCTGAGTATTTGGCTCTGTAAATGCACGCCCAAGCCTTTAAATGTGTATCCCATTGCAAACTCAAAAAACCTAACGTTAGAAATCTTACAAGAAATACACTTCCATTTAGGTATATTGTTTGGATCTCCAGCTGAAATCACGAGGAGTCATAACTGGGTATATCTCCCCTAGCTGATAACAAACATTATTATTTTTAAATGCACTCTGTGAAATAAATTTAGTTTGATTCCAATTCTGGGCAAACGAGTACTCATTATAAAAGCTGTAGTAACTTTACTAGCAACCCCTAAGAAAGGCAAATTCAGTAGCCGTGATCTCACCTTTTTGGAGTGTCTGGTGTCACTGAGTCAGAGTATGTGAACATGAAACGGCGTAGCAGGAGGCTGAACTGTGCTGTTCTACTAATTCTGAGTAAACAAGACATCGGGGCTTTGACTCATCCCTCTTCACAAGTACTAGGAGGATTCATGCTTCCTGAGAAAGATGTATTGCAAATTATCATGATAATTCTCAGGAAGCTTTTAGAGTAGCTGGTAAGTGAATGAATTCTTGTCACATTCAAAAAGAAAGATTTTTTTTTTTTTCATTTTCTCTGCAAGACAATCTATAGCAGACCTTTCTGTGCACGTAGGTGTCAGCTGGCAGTTGCTGACACGACTGGGAGAGGTGATTTTCTTAACATTACTACCGAAAACCCCCGGATTTTTCCGATGGAAAGTTATGATGTCAAGCAGACCAGATGACCAGAAGTTCTTTCCGGTATAAATTATCCTATGTTTGTATGAAATGAAAGATCTCCAAGTAGTTAGACAAGAAGTTCATTCTGGAACAGAGAAATTTTTCATCCACCTGGAGCTGCAGGAGGAATTTTAAAGATGTCAGAAATGGGGCCTTGTACAATGTACTTGGTCCAGGTGTCAGAGATTAAATATTTTTTGAGCAAAAAGACATAAAACCTGTGATGTTTTGACTCCGCTTTTGTCCTACCCCAGAGAAGACACTTCTCCCCACATTCAAACCAATGTCCACAAACACCATGCTAGAATATTTGGCTCGTTGACTTGGAAGAAGGTCGCTTACTGAGTCACGAATATCTCATGATTTCATGACGGCATCACCGTACATTTTTTTTCATTGATGGTTTGGTATGCCGGTATCAAGTCACTGGTAGAATGAGGTTAAAGGAAATAATACTGGGGAATAGCTTCCCCACTCCCAGCGTTTTGTCTCGGAGAAGGATGGCTTCTTTGAGCAGTTTGTTCCGTCTGGGCACGAGGATCCTTCCTGGTGTCCGGTTCTCAGCAGGGAGGGAAGACCACGGTGAGGAGCCTGCGGACGAAGCCTGACAATTAGACATGGGTCGGTCTGCACGTTGAAGGTGGTCGAGATAAAAAGTTGGAGCTGGTGGCATGTCTGTGGCCCTACGGCAAGAGAGTGGCCAAGTAGAACCATGAGTTGACATCTGTCCTGGTGGCTGTCTGGAGCTGCCCAGGCAGTGGCCTGTGTCTTCAGAGGCAGAGCCAGCGCTGGGCAGAAAGAGTCTGGGGAACATGGCAATGGGATTGGCCTTTTTGTGGTCCCTCTCCCAAGTGCTTTTGTATTCCATGAACGTGCCATGAACTCAAGACTCCTGTTTCTGGTTACTGTTCATCTCGTAGTTTTATCTGGTCTCAATTTCTGTCTGCTCACATTAACCACTTCTGGCTGGTGCAGGCCTTTCCGTAATGCTAAAGCTGACTAGAGCGTTTGGCATACAGTGACTGGGAAATCAAGAAATATTGCGGTAGAAAAGGGGTGCTGCAGGTTTGTGAAGTGTGACCTGGTGTTTGAGATGCCCCGTTGGCCTCCAGAGTCACAGGAAGGGTTTCTCCGTGTTAAGTTGTTTCTTTTTGTCTCTTCAGGTGCAGATCCAGAACAAGAAAGTTGACCTTTCCAAAGTGTCCTCGAAGTGTGGCTCTAAAGCAAATATCAAGCATAAGCCAGGTAGAGACTTTACCGTTTCCTCATGATTTGTCTGTAGATATTGCACATCACTTAAATGTAGTCCTGGATTGCGACTGAAATAGTTTAAGGGGTTTGTTGCTTTCATGGCGTATTTCTAGAAGTACTGTCTAGCTGCTTTAGCCATTCCTGGTGCTTTCATGAGCGGAGAAGGGGATTAGGAGATGTGGGATTTCATCTTGCCTGTGAAGATAATCCACTGCTTTGACTCAGTTCTTTTCTCCACCCAACCCCCCCCCCCCCC
>NW_009600010.1:36061-40660 GCF_000690535.1 Cariama cristata
CCCCCCCCCGTTAAAAAAAAAAAGTGGATGCTTACCGTGACATTCCAGGAGTCTGGAAGCTTCATCCATACTTACAGAGGGCTTTGGGGCTCTCTGAACATGTGTGCTATGGAGGGATGAAGTAACTTCCCTCCAGTTCTTCAAAGCAGATACCAGGGTCTTTTTAGCCTGCAGTTCATCAGCGGCTCCTGCCTTATATAAAACGCTCTTGGCTCTTTAATGACATACGGTGGGACGAGCGAGTGTGCGGGAATTGCTTGCTCCCCACTGAGAACACGGCAGTTACTCTGCGTGAATTCCTGTGAATCTCGGGTTTCCTAACGGAGCAGTGACCAGCCCACCGCTCGGCCGGAGCACAGGCAAGTCTCGACTTGGAGGTGGTTGAACTGTACCTTTCTAGCATCCTGAAGTACGGTCAGTTCACTGACTCTTGTCTGCATCCGAGGACAGATACTTGCACAGGAGAGCTCCTGGCAGTCAAACATCCGTGCACAAGGGACAAAGTTCACTGACCAAAGCCGAAAACAAATACTACAAGCTTGTCTTTGTCTGCTCTCGGGAGTTCCCTGCACCCTTTCTGCCAGCCTCTTCGGTTGAAAGCAGTTCAACCTTACACACCGAGCACCACAGTTCAGTGCCTCAGAACGCGCTCCCGCTTCGAGAACGTGGTGCCACAACACGACCTCTGTTTATTCAATGCTCTGTAATAACAAGCTGGGCACGACAATAACTGCTCTTGTCCAGGGCTGATTAAAGCAGAATAATCCATCCATCTGTTGTCAGATGTTTTAACTGATTTTGTTAGACCGAATCAGTTGGCTTCCATTGTTGGCCATGCCAAGCTTCCAAAGTGCTGAGGGCTGAGTATTTAATGATGTCGCTGGGAAGAAAAGTTGTGCTTAGCAATACTTAAAATAGGTTTTTTTGAGAAACCTACTGGAATATGGACTGCACGTATGGTCTTATATATGAATGGGACCTGCAGTATTCTAAATCTAGGAGAATCTCGCTGGAAACGTACAGTTGTTTTTCTGACCTTCCTGTTCTCCTGAACCTGAAGTGTCCGTGTCCGTCCAGTTCCCACCCTTGGCTTCTCCCTGCCTGCACGGCCGCCTCCTGAGGAGTTGCAGCAGTGGCCGAGGGTCGGTCTGTCAGGGAGGGAGCTGTCGGTCCAGGCGGTCAAACAACTGCCGGGAGTGGGGCCGGATAGCGAGCGAAGGAAGGCAGTTAGCGGAAAAGGAGCAGAACGTGTCCCAGCACCGATGACTACACAGATGGGCTGAGCTGGCAGAGACCTTGGCAAGGGATGCGGGTAGGAGTGGGCAGCTGGTGTTGGCCGTTGGAAACGCTGCAGTGTGGGATGGGGTGGAAGTGGCATTTCACACCTCTGCTGGAGGAGGCAGATTCACCAGCAGATCTAGCGAGGCAGTTGGCGTGAGGATATCTTCCAGCTTGTCTGTCCGGACGTGCGGAGTTCCCCACCTGAGGGCACCTCCAGGGCTTTGCCGTGCAGCCCTGCTGGCTTGCAGTGGTGCTTGGCCTGCGCAGGTACAGATCACCAACTTTGATCTTGCTGGTTTTTAAACTGAACCTTAACTGGAAGGACACTAAAGGTACTACTTGGTCCTGTCCCTTCTCCAAAGTTCCCCAGTGGTTCCTCGGTTGGGGCTGCGAAGGGGACAGAAATCAGGTGGTTGTCCCAAAAGTCGGGGTTCTTTTTACCTGAACACACAGAGTCGAGATATTTATTTCCTGGTTGCACAGAGATGGGTGGGACCGTTCCGGAGGCACTCATAAACTCACTCCCACACAATCTCGTTCTAGGGGGAGGAGATGTCAAAATTGAGAACCAGAAGCTGAACTTCAAGGAGAAGGCCCAAGCCAAAGTGGGTTCTCTGGACAACGTGGGACACTTGCCAGCAGGAGGAACCGTGAAGGTGGGTGCCACGAGCTCTGGCACATCAGGGTAGGGTTTAAATTTGGTGGTTCTCCTTGTCCTGCTGTTGATGTCGTGTAGCTTCTCCACCCCCAGCCTTTTATAGTCATCTACTTATTTCTGTAGCCTCTGTTGCGAACCGCAGGAGTAAGGATGAGTTGAAAAGGAGAGAGCTGGGAACCACCTGAGTGGGCTCTCTGCTAGGTGTTACTCAGAGGGCTTGTACTGCCCATCTGCATCCTTCCTCTGAGAGCAGGGATGGCTCTGTAAGCTATAAGCCCATCAGAGAAGCTGCCTGTGGCCCTTTCTTCCTTTTTCTTTTTTTTTTTTTTTTAATCCCTGTTAAAACTGGTGAGATCAAAGTGCTCTGTGGTGGGAGGAGATAGCACCTTCCAGCTCTCAGGAGCACTTTTCAGCCCGTAACCTGTACTGCAGCCCAGCCTAAAGGCCCTTGGTGTGAGGATAAGACAAGACTGTTGCGCTCTCCTTGCTGTGATTCAGCCCTTCTCCCCATGAGAGCATAAACTGCCCTCAGCTCTGCAAATGGCAGGTCTCGCTACAGCGATGCGATGTCTGTGCTTAGGGGAGGGAAATCACCCCCGCTTGTCCGAGCAAGTGATGGATGTGTGGGCTTGACCTATCACGCCACGTAGCCATTGGAGCAGTGCTGGGGATTATGTTTAGGTAGTCACTGGTGCTGGGGCTTTTATGTGAAACGCGCCTGCTTCTGAATTAGCTGGTAGCTCTGGAAGCGGAGAAAACAATCCTGTGCTCCGGCATCAGAACTGTTAAAATATGACTTAGTCTTTGCCCCCAGCAGGATAGACAGACAAAGGAGAAGAAACCCCTTCTAAACGCTGAGTTCCCTTGGTTGTCCCAGCGTTGTTTTGTTTGAGCACTTTGTGTTGTGGAAGGGTTTAGAGTTCAGCCGGCTTGAGCTATTGTGTTAAATGCCGTGTGAATTTGAAAGAAATAATCCTTGTCCTAAAGAGCAGATCATGCAGCAGAATTCACAAGTATATTTAGTACGTGCTTAATCATCCCCATTAAAACAAGGCAAGAGGCGACTGCCAAAATATTTGCTGGGGCCACATCAGGACTCTCCTGTGTCCAGTCCTTTGTGTAAACTTCAGCCTGGCAAATCGGGGCTCAGTGAAAAGCTGGAAGGACCTGGAGAAGCTGCTGGTGTGTTGGTGAGGACAGGGAACTTTCTGTAACCGTGCCTGGCTGTTCCAGTATACCGGAGTGTCTAGTCTGGATACCGGCGCTATTTGCTGGTAGCTACGATTTTCGTTGAAGTACGAAAATCTTTCCTGTTCATAGAATCATGGAATCGTTTAGGTTGGAGAGGACCTTTAAGGTCATCGAGTCCAGCCATTAACCCAGCACGGCCAAGCCCACCCCTAAACCCTGTCCCTCAGCATCACACCTACACGGCTCTTAAACACCCCCGGGGATGGGGACTCCCCCACTCCCCCGGCCAGCCTGTGCCAGTGCCTGACAACCCTTTTGGGAAGAAATTTTTCGTAATATCCAATCTGAATTACTCTGATTTTTTTTTTTTTTTTAGTATTTTTCCTCCATCTCCCTGGGTGTAAAGAGTCTCTGTCAATGACACTCTCATCCCATATTTTTGGGGGCTCTAATATTTAGCCTTGCAATATGGAGACTAAATCGTTGCCCTGTTGCACTCCCTGTGGCTTTGCTGCTTGTTGAGGAAGCGGGTCCAGAGCCAGGCCGTGGCTCTCTCCCATTGCTACCTGGGCCTGACTTAGCCTTGAGAAGAGCACAGCAGCCTTATTCCCTGTGGGGCGAGGGTGTGGGGTCAGAGCAGAGCTGCTCGGGACTGGTGGCTCCCTCCCTTCCCCCTACTCCCTGCTGAATGTGGCAGCGTGGGGTGGTGTCCTGCCTGGATGGGTTGCTCCTTCCTGGAGCTGGGCTGGCCCAACGTGGCATCTTCTCCGCTTGCCATGCCCGGCAGTGTTGGTAGTGTCTGAACATCTTTCTGAGCAACTCTGCATTACTCTCAGCGGGCTCCCACCGGCGTATTAGTCTCTCCCCTAACGGCAGTAGGACTTAGCTCTTCTCCAAGGCTGGTAGAACTTGGTGACTCCAGGTGGGACGAGCAGCTGTGGTAGGAGAACAGACCAGGACGAGGTCTTCTCTAGAGACTGTGCTCCTGGTTGATAGTGCAGCATCGAGTGAAGATGAGGTCCTCAGTGCAAACTTGGCCTTCCTGGTTTGGGAGCCGCTCTGTATTGTTTGGGCCTGGTATTTAAATGTGTCCCCAAATGATGGAGGCTGCTTCACTGCGATGTCCCCAAACCACCTCCTCGCTTTTGACCCCGAAACACTCTGCTTTAGTCCTGTCAGCGTGCCTTGCTCTGCCTCTGCCTCGGCCGTCCTCCGTCACCAGGGCGTTACAGGCGTGCGTTTGGGGAGCGGGTGCTGAGCTCTGGACCCTGTGGTCAGGGACACGGCGGCCACGCTCGGATGAGCGGGCAGGGAGCAGCGCGGGGCCGATGGCTCTGCGGGGACCGAAGCGCTGTGAGAAGCCGGAAAGCTGGTCGAGACGGTGGCTTCCCGCTTCCAAACACCCCCTCGTCCCCGCGTGTGTCTCGGCAGCTGGGGAGGGCGGAGGGGGCTCCGGGAACACGCAATTC
>NW_009600010.1:40833-41491 GCF_000690535.1 Cariama cristata
GCCGGCGTGGCCCGCTGCCCTGAGCGGTGGTGACCAAAGGGAAATTCAGAGCTTCGAGACTCAGATACAAGAAACAAGTAAGTGCCTGCGCCTTGTCTCTACGCACGCTGCCGGGTGGGGTGGGGAGAGCCCTGCAGCAGGGCTGAGCAGCCGCCCCCGGGCACTGGGCACACCGCTGTAATCCGAACGTTGCGCTGTTTGTATCGATGTCTGTAGGAGGTTTCTTTGCCTTTTTTTTAATTCAGAAAATTGCCTTTTATTTTCCAGGCATCTAATGATGACATTATGGTATCGTCTTCCATTCCCCCTCCTGTCCCCTCTCTCCTCCTCTTTCCTCCTCCTGCCCTTCCCCTTCTCACCTGCCCTTGTGTCGCTGCAGATTGAATCTCACAAGCTGACGTTCCGTGAGAAGGCCACGGCTCGAACCGACCAAGGCGCGGAAATCGTCACACCCTTTCCAGCAGCACTTCCCCCTGGCGTAGCACATCCGTCAGCGAGAGCCTGGGCTCAGTCGCCTCCTTGTCACCGCTGCAACAGCCAGCTCCCCTTGCCGCGCTTTCTCAGCAAGGCTTGTGACCCCCTCCCGGCCCCGTCTCCCACGCGCTCCCCGCGGTAACGCAGCTTGGCTCTCTTAACCCGGCCTCCGGCTTTAGGTGGG
>NW_009600011.1:0-63277 GCF_000690535.1 Cariama cristata
GCCGGCTGAACATGAGCCAGTAGTGTGCCAAGGCGGCCAACAACATCCTGGCCTTTATCAAGAACACTGTGACCAGCAGAACTAGGGAAGTGATCAACCCTTTGTACTCTGCACTGGTGAGGCTGTACTTTCAATACTGTGTTCAGTTTTGGGCCCCTCACTACAAGAAGGACGTTGAGCTGCTGGAGTGTGTTCAGAGAAGAGCGACAAAGGTGGTAAAGAGCCTGGAGAACAAGTCTTGTGAGGAGCAGCTGAGGGAGCTGGGGATGTTTAGTCTGGAGAAAAGGAGCCTGAGGAGAGACCTTATCGCCCTCCACAACTAAGTGAAAGGAGGTTGTAGTGAGGTGGGGGTTGGTCTCTTCTCCCCGGTAACTAGCAATAGGACAAGAGGAAACAATCTCAAGTTGCGCCAGGGGAGGTTCAGGTTGGATATTAGAAAGAACTTCTTCACTGTTAGAGTTGTTGGGCATTGGAACGGGCTCCCCAGGGAGGTGGTGGAGTCACCATCCCTGGAGGTGTTCAAAAAACGTTTAGATGTGGCGCTCCAAGACATGGTTTAGTGGGTTTAGTGGGCATGGTGGCATTGGGTACACAGTTAGACTTGATGATCTTTGAGGTCTCTTCCAACCATTATGATTCTATGAGCTTTGGGGAAAAAGACACTTGCAACTGAAAGGCAAAGAAACTTTGACTCAGTTTTTCAGCCTTCAGTCAAGCTGCTGTTTCTTTTCTCAATAGTCTCTTGCTTTGAGCTTTTCCGGAGCTACTGTTTCTTTTAATTTAGGCAATTGTTGCACATAATATTGAATAGTAAGTGAAAATTTTCAAAGTCTTTGATGAAACTTTTGAGTCTGTAACCCAAAGGCCCCATGGGTCCCTGATGGAAAGACAGTGAGAGAGCTTCAGGCTTTCTGAATGTCTGATATCTGTTTGTACCAAGTTTGACCCACAAAGGGAAGAGCTAGGACCCTTTCTGGAGAGCTGAAGTTATCCGTGAGCTAGTAACTTGCTGAATACTCTCAGGCTTTTTTTAAAAAAAAAAAGGTAAAATAAAGTAAATCTTCTGATATCAATTTCATTCAGAATTAGAAACCTGGAAAGAACAGTATGTTCTTAAACAATATTCTTGAATTATGTAAATTTTAGATAACATTAAACTATATTGTAAATGGTTAAGAATTAAAGAAACAACCGGTTGGTAATGTAGGCCTTGAGCAAAGTACAATATGAGAAGCACTGAAAAATGTTTTTCTGCATGAGCAAGAGTCTGGTTTGATGGTTTGATTTATTGGCTGGCTGAATGAATTCATTAATTGTGTATGACTACTTTTACTTCTGGGTGGTCATTTTTCATTTTAGATTTCATTACTGGATGAGCTTTTCCTAGGAATGTTCTTATCATCCAAAATGAAATACATGAAAATGTTAGGGAGGCTCAGCCCTCCCTTTTTATATCGATATTTTTCATACTATGGTTTTACAAACTGCAGAAAAATTCACTTAGGCTGAGATAACGTAGGTTTTGTCTGCATGTGCTCTTTGCTTAGACACAAAAAGATTTCTTCTTATTACAATATATGCCATGTTCCTTGTTATGTTTTTCAAAATAGTAGTGTGGAACTAGAAAAACCTCTTTTCTAATTAGATGAAGAATGAGACAGAGACTTGTTTCTGAAACACTTTAGATGTGTACATAAAGCACTCAACATTCAAACACTATTGTAACTGCATTTGTAGAATGAGAGATCTAGATACGCAGATCAGTGAGAGGTAAGGACAGATAACATTTGTGAGAAATCAAATGACTTAGGAGAGATCCTGAACATCTTGGCTTGTAGTTTGAACACTGTTTTTAATAGGAAAGACTCATTTCCTGGGCAGCTTGCAAACAGTATGGTCTGCAAACATTCCTCTCTTCAAGGATCTTTATGCTTTCAGCTGCATGGAGAAGCAGCACTTAAAGAAGCATTCAATACCGCTGTTGTCTACAGCTAAAGATGCTGTTCCAGGGTATGGTCCATCTCCTGGGAGGCAGTGGACCAGAACCTCTGTGGCCTTGCTGGTCGTTCTAGCCAGAGGGGAGCAGTCGCTGCATGGGCTCTGGGTCCACGAGAACAGTGGTATGGATATAGCTATTAGGAGTTTATTTCATTCTAAAGTATGCTTCTGAAAGTGAGAAGAAAAGAGACTGTAGGGAAATTCTCATGTGCCTCATTTTCTTTCTTAACCCGCATCTTTGGGTTGTGCATCTGCAAGTAGAAGGCAGAGCTGTTAGATTACAGAGTGAGGACTATGTCATCCCTTCTCTCCCTTTCAGTTTTGGCTTTTGCTGACCCTTGATCCTGTAATTTTGTAGCAGATGGGGTGGGTAAATCCCCATGTCAGCTTTATGGCAGAAGAGGCTACTGTGATATTTTGACAAATCTGTTCTTGCCTGTGGGCTCTGATACTTCCAATATTATTTCATGTGTTTTCTGTGAGAACAATCTCTGCGTATGTAATGCAAAGAAAAAGATCTTGTGCGGAAAGAAGGTGAATGAGGTAACTCTTACCCTCCCATAAACATATGAGTGTGATGGGCAGGAGCCTGGGTAGGAAGCGTTGGTTCTGCTAGTTGGCCTGGTTCCATTCAATGACGTCAAGCTGTAATTACTAATCTCTCATGATCCCTCTTACATGGTTTATTTTTTTCTCTGCTTTCACCCTACTGATACATATCTGCAATGTCAAACTCTCATTTACACCTGCTGTCCAAAACTGGAATAATGGTCCATGCTTCTCTTTGCCAGTCACTCTATGGATATGACTGTCTTGAAGTGACTTTACTTGCACTTAGCAACAAAAAGCCCTGTTTAATGCCTGTTATTTTCCACTCTTCTAATAGCTGTCTTGACCCTCGAAGGGTATCAGCCACCTTGGTAAGGACTCAAGAGCACAGTTGTTTATTTCAGTTCTAGGCAATGTATTTGTGCAGTGAGGCACTTGACTGCATTAGGGACATCTCTAGAAACTCCAGTATCTTTAAGGATTTTGGATCCTGCAGCCGGAACGTGGTGAGTCAGCACTAAGCATAGCAGAAGTTTGGTTGTTTCCTCCTCTTCACTGCAACTGTAGCATGTCACTACATACATTTCCCTCCTGTTGAGTAGGTTTTGATGTCAGTTGCTTTTTTTAATATTTATTCAGTTGAGACCTGTCTATAATTGCGGACTGTTTGTGAGGCTTTTTTCTTAATATCATCATACTAGGGGAACTGCAGAAATGGTAAAGATGTATGCCTTGGCATAGTGCCTCGACTTCCAGGGTGTGTAATGATGTCAGGAGAGCTGCACCCCCTCAAAGTCAGTGTACTGTAAGGAAAAAGATGACATGGAAAAATGAGACAGATTCTCTTCACACCTGCCAAAATCAGTGACAGAACAGAGCTTTCAAAAATATCTGCCGTATAAGGAATAGTTTTGGAGCTCTTTTGGATTGTTTCTGGCTAACTTATCACCTAATCCTGTGTGAAAAAAGGAGAGAGACTGGGCTCAACTTCAACTCCTATGCATAGAGGGGTAACTTAATGACAGTTTGCTTTGTGTTTGTGGGAGGTATGCCAGATTTCTCTTTTATTTTTTTTTAATCAAAGTTTCTGCTACAGTCTCTCTTTTTACACTCCAAAATAGGTTAGTACCCTTTATTTAAAAACAAAACAAACAAGCAAAAATCCTCTGCTTCATGTTGAAAATAACACATTTTGGAAAGAACTCATATTTCTACTTCCCTTTATGTTCCTTTTTTCCAATATTCTGTTTATTCAAATATAAGGAAGTTCCTCGGCAAGCCACGTCTTATGGTGGCTTTGTGCTGCTGTTACTGGATTTCTCTCCAGAAAAACTGCTGACATGAGGATCTATCCATTCTGTAGGCAGGTAGGACCACACAAGCCACGTGCTGACTGCTCCAGGAGGGCTGGATTACAGCCAGTGCTGCTCAGTGGTGAGTCCAGGATGGTGAGAGCCTACAGGACAAGATGACAATGAGCTCTTATCTTGTGTTCCCAAAGCTCAGGGCAGAGCTTGCTTCAGCTCGGGAATTTATGCAGAGTGACAGGAGAACCGAAGGGAAGGAGGAACAAGGAGGAGTTGAGACCATTACCTAAAATTACCTTAGATTTTTAATTGTTAAAACTGTAGGTTGGCCAGAGTAAAATGTACCATGAAAAATGAGACTATACTATTAAACAGTCTCTTTGTGGTGACCGCTTGTGGGAGTCCTGCATCTGTAGAGACAGGTTTAAAATTGATAAGAAATTCGTTTGCAATTTTTAAGTAAGGCCAAACAATGGTGTCTCCCCAGTGTGGAAGCCCACTCATTCTATGCTCATTTTGGATTTCAGATATTCATTATTGTCTTGCATCTCCAATGTATAACAGTTAAATCTCTGTCTTCCCTCCTGCTTGTGATTTTTAAATTGGGACTGCGGCACACTTTCAAATGCCTAGGTTATAGGGTTCCCATGCAATTTTCATGAAGAATCCTGTCAACACACAAAGGACTGTTCAGGGTGCTGTGGATAAGTTAGCAGCACCCTGCGAGTACTAAGGAACTTTTGTTTGGGAGTGTTACTGAAATCGGGAATAAAACCTCTTAACACCAATGTAGTATTAAGAAGCAGGCACTCCTTATTTCAGCGCTGGGGACGTGGGGGATAGCTTTGCCTGTCATGTCCACCTTAGCATCAAGTTCTAACAGTTCTTATACGCTTTTTCTCTCAAGCTGTTAACGTAAGTTCTTTTACATAAAAATGCATACTATGTTCGCTCTTAAATTTAACCTTTACATTGATTGGTTTTACCTATTACACGATCTTATTAATGTTCCAATCTTACTATAATCATTGGTCAAACCTACTTAGCTCTACTGATTGGAATCCTTGATATTCAAATCAAGATGGGGAGGGGTAAGGGGATTGCCAAGCTGCATAGTTGGTGTCCGTTGTGCTTAACTAGGATCCATGACTGTTTTCTTAGTTTCTTAAAACAAAACTTAAAATAATCCAGGAACTACATGGTGAGATTTCTATGGTCGCCTATTTCAAAGTTAACAATCCTATGGTTACCTATTTCAGACTTAACAATCCTAACTTATACATTATGCTTTACAATTTTATACTTCTTAATCAAACCTAACTCTTCTATATGATCAAATCTTGATTATTTTATCAGAGTATTTGTAACAGGAGTAGAACACTCCAACATCTGCAGATGGTAAAGCAGCAACTGATACTGCTCAGGAGTCAGAACAGTGAAATAGTTCACTAAAGAACAGGAGCCGATCCCTCCACTATGCAGTCAGCTTGATCAAATGGGATAGTTGCTGCTAACAGCAATTAAAAATGAATGATGAAAACTTAATGCATTGTGGCCTTCCAGTCTGTCCTGTGGGTATATTGAGGGGAAAGGAGGGCGAGACAAAAATTGCCTTCAAGTCAGCTGAAACAGGCAATGTGTCTTTGAATTCACAAAAACTCAACATCTGAGATACAACACAGAACAGTAATAATGAAATATGCTAAGTTAACACTTGCAGGGCATTAACAATAATGAGTGTCTGCTCAGTAGTTGCGCTCAGTCTCACAAGTGATTTTCTTTGTGAACCTAAATACTTCAACAGTATCACTTCATTTTCTGACCTATCTTGAATCTGAAACTTAGCGGTGTTTCCTACTCTTACACACAGCCCCTTGGGACATTAAGGGCCACAGCATATTGGTCATCACCCTTTCACTGAGACTTGCCTCTTCTCTCTTGTTGTACTGCTCCTTCTTGGGCAGCTTCCATTGTGCTCATCCAGCCAGTTAATGGTCCAAGAACCCAGTGCAAGCTCCCAGAGAAACCTCCTATGTTTTTACAGATCTCAAGTCGTTATCTAATATGACTGAATGTTGCTGTATCTCCAAGACCAAATGTGCCTCCTTAATTGAAGATAATGGCTTTGACTGGATGAGAATAACAAGAAAACAAAATAATAATAATGACTCACACTAAGATTAGAAGTAGCTCCCTGTTTGCAAACTGTATTTGGCTTGCTTTATTCTTTCATCAGGTCGTTGTTTCCAGAAGTGACCAGCAGTCTTGGGAATCCCGCCGGTTTTGGTTGCAAGAGTTAGTAATGGGCAACGAAGGTGCCTGATTTCAGAGGGCAGGAGAGGCCTGTCTTAAAGCTGTAATCCTTTAATGAGTCTCAAATTGAGCTCCAAGAATGTCTAGTTAATTTTAAAAAAGCTCACTTGACCCTGGCTGCATCTAATTCTGAACTCCAAATTAGGTGTTTATTTGTGTACTGTCTTTCATGCACACATGTGGATCAACACAAGTCATAGCTCTGCATGCACGTAGACCATTGAGCCATCACACTTCCTCGTAGAGATGGACTTTTTTATTAAGCATTTCTAGCATATTTCTACTTCTCTTTCCTGTGTTTAGTTATGGTATTTCTGTTTTCAAAGACACTAGTGAAGATAGAGAGGGTTGTCCTTCTGTTTTATAAACGGAATGGTTTCCACTCTCAATGTGGCTTGCTTACTCCCAAGCAGATGGTGTGCTCCCAAGCAGATCTTGTTAGCTGCTGTGCAGTGTGGTGAACATGAAGGTTGCGGGGCAGAGCCTGTGTTCCAGGTGCCGTCTGATGAGCAGGCAAGGGTATGCCCCATACCAGGGGTTTGAAGGCATTGTCAGGATGAAGTATAGAGTAACAAAAGGGATGCCGGGTAACACCAAACACTGCCAATGCCATTTCTTCCTGTGTTTTTTCTTCTTTTCCAGAGGTCCCCAGAGTTCTGGTTTGTGCCCTAGAATTCCAGAGAGAATCCCAGCTGTTGGTAGAGTGGAGTGAAGTTGAAGGATTTCAACTTCTTCTAGTGTCTCTCGCTGTTCAGATGCTGGTATCTGCATTTAGTAGAGTCCTGTCTATTCTGTTACAGCTGGAGCTGTTTTTCCTGGTTTTCAATTTTTATTGGTGGTCTTCATGTTAAATTTCCTCTGCCCTTGAAGAAACAAGAAACAATTTCTTAAATGGCTAGCTGTTTTTTTTTTTTCTTCCTTCTTTGGAAAGGTTGTTATTCCCCATTAACACTCTCAAGCTGACTTCTGGCTTGTATGCATGGCACCTTGCTAGATTGCTGTGAATTTTTTACAAGACCACCACTGTTTTCTGTGAGCCAGAAAAGTGTAAATAACTCTGCATACAGCAGGACTCTTGAAAGATTGTCTGCTAACCTCTGACTTGACAGGTTGTTTGATTGGGTTTTTTTTTTTCTTTTACCATCAATTTTACCTTTTATGTTTTGCCTATCTGCTTTCAAATTTTGTTTGGAGATCCTCCCATTTCCCCCTTAGAAATCTGATTCACCTGGGCAACCCTAAGCAAGAAACAACTGAGCTGTAATTGCCTGTATTTAGAAATGTTTATCAAATTCAACCAACCCTACTTTCTCTGGTATTTTCCTTTCCTTCCTCTGTCTTTTCAGATGTGCTATCATCAAGAGGTTTTAAAATACATTCACATTTCAGGCTTAAATATAAACTTAGATTAACTACCATTTAATTAAGATAACATCATCAGGATAATTAAACTTCCGAAGATGGAACAACTAAGCCCTTGTGATTTACAGCCTGTGCCTTGTGATTTTTTTTCTTTTTTTTTTTGTTCTGTGCTGGATACCCATGCATGAGTGACACCAGCTTTGAGAGGGCACACTGCTAAATGCCATGTCTGATCACAGTGTGACCACCAGTCTGCCTCAGTGGTGGGAGAGACTTGGGGTTTGCTGAGGCTGAAGCCTCCTCACAAGGCAGAGCTGATGCTGGTAGGGGCAAGCATCCTGTGAAGAGTCTTGCAGACTCCGTTTATGAAGAATATGCTCCAAAATCTGACCAGGACTTTGGTGTGTAATGAGCTGTGTTTTGGGGTTCCTTGTGGATGCAGTTTCTGCCTAGGAGCACCCAGGGACAACATCCTCCAACCACCCCATCTGGCGAGGAGATTGCCCTGTTGGTGATGCCCTTGTCACCTTTCAGCTGTAACACAAATAGTGGGACATCGCAGGGTGTGGAACTGGCCAAGCACAGGAACTGCTGCCTGCCAACAGCATAACGCAGCCCTTCCAGGGCAGCTCACCACTGTTACCTGCTGCTCTCTGTGCTGCAGTCCCACAGCATTTTGAAGTGGATTTGAGGGCTTAAATGTTATTTTCAGGCCTGTTCGAGTGTAGGAGGGTAAGTTAGAACATAGAAATGGGGGTCAGGGTAAGCATTTCTGTCTCTGATGCAAGAGAATGTTTTGTAGCTGGGGTAAAACTTGGCTGCAGGGGAAGCAGTGCTTTTCTGGGGCTACCATAAGCTCTGAGCTAAAGACTCATAAATGTCATTATTTTCCACTCTGGTTGTCAAAAAAAAAAAAAAAAGTGCCGTATATTTTACCTGTGATGCTTCCTGAGCTCCTAGAAAGCTCTTTGTATACCTCCATTTTGAATTCAGTAAGGTAACCTACACAGAAGAAAACAGAACAATTTTGTATACATTCCACAGACATTTGCTTCTGGCAACCTTTGAAACCACTTATTAAAAGAAATATTTCCGCATTTGTAACTAATTGTATAGGAAACAGACTTTGGTTAGCAAATGTGGTTTTATGAGGACAAGCTGATTCATACTTTTCTTTCTACTTCATAATCTATGCAGATGAAAATTACTCTTATCATCTCTATGAAGGTCTTTTAGAAATCTTTTCTAGTCAGATAAAGTAATTTTTTTCAAAAGTAAGAGTAAATTGAGTTGGTGGCCTAAAAATTAATATTTTGTTCTTGACTAAAATGTTGCACAAGGAAATGAAAAGCCAAGATCCATAAGAATTTTTTTGCTAATAAATATAATGGCTAAGGATTGACTGATTGAAAATTTCTGTATTTTAAATCCAAAATATTCATTCAAATACATTAGCCATAGAAGAAGTGGTTAGACAGATGGATGTTTAGTGTATGTGGATCGGATTTTTCTGGAGATCTTGATTTAGCAGATGTACAGATGTAATCTGTAAGATAATAGTGCTGAGCCAAGGCAAAGTTGCTGAGTACAGTGGTTTTTTTTTTTAAACTTATGACTCATGGGTGAATCTAAGCTAGAACTATGTTTAATATTAATATGAAATTCAGAAGATGGCTTTCATAGCAGACACTGGAAATATGTCTTTGCATAGTCTTAAAACAGACTTTTCTTTCCTCCTCATAGGACATTCAAATAAAGTAACATTTTGCAGTGGAAGGGAAACTTTACAACAAACAAAATTGGCACAGTGTACGATATTTCTGGCATGCTTGTATGTGATCAACAACTTTCTGCATTTGCTCTGTTTGCCTCATCATACCCAGTTCCCACCAGTTCCTCAGTATTCAGTGCCAGTTAGTTTTAACTTGCGTTTCCAAACCCTCAGCATATTTTTCATTCTTCCGCTAGACAAAAGTCTTCCTGCTTAGGTGCTGCGTAAACACTTCACCTCTCTGCACTGAGCTGTCCTCAGCAGCCTGCAATGCCGTTGTACCCTGAGAGACACTGAAGGCATGAGAGTTGCCTTGTTTGCACTACCCCTATCTGTCTAGCGATTTGTAAAGCACTCCGAGCTGAGTACAGACAGTGCTAGTTTGTGTTCAGCTATGTTTGTTCTAGATAACTCTAACAGTGCTGCACGCTTGTTCTTTGCAGGAAAAGAGTAGAAATTCCCATTGGCAGATCTTCAGGTTAACTAAGTGTTACTTGGACTGGGCAGTAATTATTCTGAGTAAGCTTTTCTGTTCCAGCTCTTTTCATTACTGGGAAAGTAAAACAGAGCAGGGTGTGATGGAAGGTTTGTTGGTTTATTAAGATTCTTGTTTGGAGCTGGCATGTAAAGATGCAGTTTTAACTGTTTGGAATAATTAACTACAAAAACATAGGTGTGATATTTGTGGTTAAGGAACTGTGACTTGATAGCTTTTTATTTTACTGCTGTCTTCCATGAGGAAGCTAATCTCAGCAGCTAGGCTAAACCAAGGCTGGGACTGAAACCCTAGCTGTTCTGTGGCTTTTCCAGTACAGTTCATCCACCCAAAACTTGATGAGCTTCTTAAATAATCCTGATGCATTCTGGAATTTGCTGTGCAGGCTCCATCGGTGCCTTTGAGGAGGAGATGAGGTCTGTAATGTTTCCAGAGCTCTGCCAATGCAGTCAGCAAAATGGCTTTATTGAAGTCATTCAGGTACCTGAGCAGAGCTGCTTCCAAGCAGGTATAAGCAGACTTCAAGGACAGGATATGAGCAGGTCCTGAGCCCTTGTAAACAGTGACTTGAGCTGGTAACTACTAAACAGCAAGTTTGGAGGGGTGGGGGGTGTTGGGGTGTTAATTTTTTTTTTTTCCAGCAGAAAGCTGTGACTCCCTCCCTCCCAGAGTCCTGTGAGAAGAGTTGGGAGGTATTGATGCCTTCCTGCAGTCCCTGTAAAAGGCAGCAGCCAACAGGCTTCAGCTGTGAGGACCTCCGCTGCTGGGAGGCGTGTTTGTGCCCAAGACATTTGGCATTACCTAAGAGTAGGGAGCATGTGTAAGTGCCACAGTTTGCTTAACAGTGAGGGCTGGTTCCGAGACAAGGATATATAATGGGAGAAGAGAGCTTTCCGTGAAGATGCTTCCTCAGGCTAAACAAATGCTATCCTCTGTGCTTCACAACTGAGGCTTAAAATAGAGATAATAAATCGATACATGTTGTGTTTTGTTTTTAAGCTGGTCTTCTGTCTCCAGATTGGCTTTTAAGTATCTTGTTGCTATGGAGAAAGAACAACTCTCTGTTATGCAGTGGGTGAGGAGAGCAGCACTCCTCACAGCATGGTGCTGTGCTGCCTCTTCATCCTGCAGCTTTTTTTCCCAAGGAAATACAGCTGTTACTGGTATGCTGCTGTTTGATCTTGTCTGTACTTGTGATTGATTTCCTCCCTCCTTTCCCTCTTGCCCTTTATGAATGCTTTTTTGCCATCTCTGGTCTTATCTTTATCTCTGCCTTTTTTCTCAATGAGG
Organism: Cariama cristata; assembly: GCF_000690535.1. Classification (NCBI taxonomy): domain Eukaryota; kingdom Metazoa; phylum Chordata; class Aves; order Cariamiformes; family Cariamidae; genus Cariama; species Cariama cristata. The sequence goes on from NW_009600011.1 coordinate 11,087, forward strand.
GCTTCCTTCACTTCCAAATGAAAATTAGAATGTTTCCAAAGCTTTATCTTCTCTCTCCCAGATACTTTCTTTTCTGTATTTGTGGTCAGTGAGAGATACTAGATTTGCAGTAGGCAAGGGAAAACATTTTGCTACCATTTCCCTCTCTTCATTTTTTTTTTTTTTGTTAAAGTGAATGAACCCGGACTCTGGTATTACATATATAGCAGAGACCAAGGTTGTTTCTGGAGATTGCAATAACATTATGCATCTCTGGTGAGTCCTTACTGCAGCAGAGAGAATATATGTCTTGACATCCAGGTGTGTCAAGCGTTGTGCATGTCTGCTGTTCGTTTAGCTTTGTTACATGTTGTTTCCTTCACCTCAGGCTCAGTTCCCAGCCAATGCAGGCTGCAATGCAGTTTGCTCACAGGTCATCTCTCCAATGATGAGATGATGTCTGTGCTTGGGGGAGCAAGGAGAAAGGCCAGGCCAATGCAGTGGCAGGGAATACAAATGCATAGACCAATGTACCCTGCTGTCCTTGAACGTCAAGGGAAGCAGAAGGCTTTTTCAGTGCTGCTGTGTCAGAGCCCTGGAGCTGAGATTCAGATGCATTTCTGAGGCTGAATTACTGAGTGCCTTTGTTTGTACTCTTTTCCTCCCCTGCTGCTAACAGCAAGAGCAGTTAGGAAAAAAAGAATGGTATTTTAAGTGAAAATACACAAATGAGCAGAGAAAACTTGGAATGAACCAGAGGAAATGCTGTGAAAGCAGATTCACCTCTCTTCCTGGTGCTTGCTTGATCACTAGAGACTGTTCCAGTTATTTTGAAAAGGCTCAGCTTCCACTGGGGCTCTGAAGTGAACAGACCATTTTTTCAAGGCCATCTGCTGAGCTTCTGGGTGCTGCTCATTCCTGGAGATGTCTGAAATGTAAAAATCTTGTTGTCTGCTTGTTTGTAGATGAGAATACTATGTACATACCAGATTGACCCCAATTTTTCTCTTGATTTCCCTTTAATTTACTATATTAAATTGAATCTGTCTCTGTTTTCTGAATTATCTCTGATCCCCTGCAGTGTGAAGAAAGCCTGCTCATCTCCTGCTGCTGCTTTGAGCTGATACTATGTTGTTAGACTTCCGCTTGCTCATTGTCAGTCCTGTGCATGTCTGTCTCCACCGAGGGAGGTCTAATTGTGAAGCTGCTCTGGCTGCCCCTAATCCTTCGGTGCCTGTATTTGTCTGCCTACTCTTGGGTTGTCTTATCTGCTTTGAGTTTGGTCATCTCAGATTATGTTTCTTTGTGCTCTCTGTGTAGCCGTAAAAGCAGTTCCAAGATCAAGGCTTGGATTTACCTTAGAAAGGGAAGTTAGGGGAAGGGCAGCAATGCCAGGCAGGCAGGCCAGTGTACAAGGCAGTGAAGGATCTCATGGCAAACAGCAGCTCTCTGGAGAAATATGACACTGTTCCCGTGGTGGTCTCCACTTGGTCTGAGACCCCTGTCAACCCAGCCCTTGTGTCAGTGTGAAGTGCAGTGGCTTTCTTGCTGTATTAACATGAAAGTGGATTCTGAATTACTAATGATCAACTTTTGCCATTGTTATTCTGTTACATTCTATTGATGGATATTGGAAACACGGGGCAGGACAGTGTCTGATATTCCTGCCAGGGGTCCTTTTGATAGTACCAAAAGAGAAATAGTATTAGTACTGTTCTGGTGTGACCTTTAGGTCACAATAAATTGGGATGGCATGAGCTGTCTGCTATCGTGGTCAGCTTAGGAGCTGAGAGCTCAGTGATCAGAATGTAAAACTTGGCAGAACAATCTTGAAGGCTTTTCCAGGATTCTCTGCTTATGTCTCCATGCTGACACTTCTGCAATTTGCTGGGCTACTTTTTTTGGGAAACAAGGTTCTCGTTACTGAAACAGTTATGCTCAGTGATACCTGCAATGAGCAGAGTGCGCTACATGACTCTTTTTACAAGGCTGGAAAGGGAGAAGGGAAGAGAAAGACTTAACAGTTCAGCTGTCAAATAGTAGTTACTAGACAAAGAACTGCATGCCTAGGAAAATTTTCATTCTACATTTATAAGCAGATTTAAGTGCTCCAGAACTAGCCTTATAAAAAAGGCATATGTATGCACAGCAAAAAAAAGTAATTAGTATTTCAGTAAAAACAGAAATCTGCTTATCTGCTGAAGGGAATTATGCAATGCAAATGCTACATACATCATCATCTCTGCTGGCAAGATCAATCCAAGCATGAGGCTGGAGGTTGTCAGGCCCTCTTGTTCCTGGGAAACAAATTGACATGGTAAGATTAAGCCTAAAATGTCACAAATAATGCAGATGTGAAGAATTTATAGTTTCTTTTAAGGTAAATAAGATGCTATACCAAGTAATAATGGTTTGATAAATCCATATTTTGATTTAAACCTATATATATTTTGTATATATGTGTGTGTATGGAGAGGTGAGCAGGTTATCCCTTTTGAGCTTGTTCCTTTTCCCATTTCAGATGACAGAAATTTTTGTTACTGTGTTTCGCAGGTGCCAGTCCCAAGTCCTTCACTGGGACTACGTATGTTGTGATCATGTGCTGACAAGTTGGTCATCAGAGGTTTTTCTCTTAGGATCAGAGCTTGAGCAATATGGTCACAAGGGCCTACTGTGTTGTTTAAGCCCTTAGGGATGGACAGGGTACGAAGACCAGAGCTTCCCCACGCACATGTACGTAGTCCAGTTAAGCTGGAGGAAGCAAATTGCATTGTACCATAGAGCAAAGTTTTGGATCGTTCCTCCATGAAAGCCCAGGAGACAATCCTTTTGGCCATTCAAAATGGTTGCCAAATCCCATTTAACTCACTTAACAATTAGTCACTGTAGTCGCTGCAAACTCATTCTTGCAAACACATGCAGTAAGAGACATTTGTGGACTTGCAAGTTTGTGAAGTTGCAATTGTTTAGCAAATTTATACAATGTGAGCTGCAGCAGTTTCATCATCAGTGGGAAACCTGTAGTTGGGAAAAGGAAGAGCAATTAGTCGCTGTAGTGAATAAAGGGCAAATGGCTTATTTTGGCAAGGACTGTAGCCTTTGTTTCTACATATTTTTTTTTTCTTTCTCTCAAACTCATTCTTGCAAACACATGCAGTAAGAGACATTTGTGGACTTGCAAGTTTGTGAAGTTGCAATTGTTTAGCAAATTTATACAATGTGAGCTGCAGCAGTTTCATCATCAGTGGGAAACCTGTAGTTGGGAAAAGGAAGAGAAGGAAAATACCTTGAAGGGTTATCTTTTAGTGGTTCTTTGCTGGTACATTTTGAGGCCATAACCTGATGGCTCAGCAGCTAGTGGGCTCAGTCCCTCACTCTGTGATCTCTGTGTCAGCAGGGTGTTTAATATGACAGTGCTTTTTGTGATACAAGCTGCTGACTTCTGGGACTACCAAACAGATGGTGACTACGTGAGAACACATGTAAGTGGCTGACACTGTAGATCTTGTTTTCCCCAGGTGTCGCACTGTTCAGGATGCAGCATTTAAGACCAGAATCAGCATAAAGATTTCTTTTCTTAAGAAAGAAAGGAAAGATAACCACCCCCAAACCAAATACACACACATTGAAGCCTCATGGTTCTGATGCCCTGAGCTATAGGGAGCTTGGCAAATCTCCTTGTTTGCCAAGTCTGCCGAGTATTAGAGAAGGCAAAAACAACACTGCAGAGTAAATTTCCTGGGTGGAGTTAAGTGGTATGGCACTATTGCAAAATTCAAGCAGTAAATAAATGTGAATCTGTGTAAAAAGAGTACTTTGAAAATAAAAATGAGGACAAAGGGGCCCAATGTGTATAAATAAAGCTGTTTGCTATTTCTTACATTTTTCCACCAAGGATGAAGAAGATGACAGTATAGTGTCTCCTGACGATCATTTGAAAGATGCACTGTACTGTTGGATTCCTCTTTGGCAGTCTTTTCTTACTCAAGTGACTGAAATCTGTCAAATTCCAATAGACAGAAACAGAACCTGATTTCAAAGTGTGTTGTCAACCTTCTTCTGAAATGGATCTCAGAATAGATCAACCTTCTGACGTTTGTTCTTATATCAGCATATCGGTAGCTTGTGGAAATTTAAATATTAAAGCATAATGTCTGAATCATAGCAACCCTTCAGTGTCCAATAAGAAAGGCAATCTGCCTGGTTCATGTGGTACCTTTTACTCCATCTGCAGAAATTAGCTTCGTATGTGCTTTTTAAATTAAAAAAAAAAAAAGAAAGAAAAAGCTGAAAGCCCAACCCGCTCTTTGAAAACGATACCATTTGAAAGCTGGCTAGTGCATAGGACTTTTTGCAGAGTCACATTGAGTTTCTCAGCAAAGAAAGGATTCTTGTCTGCAGAGAAGTGCTAGGAGAGGAAGAGCAAGATCCTGCAAGTTTGGAAAAATGGGAAATTTGATTGAGACAAGCAAACATTAAGCTGCCTCAGATTACCCAGTTGCACCCAGCAGTTTCTCTGCATACAGTGCCTGGTGCAAAGTGTATCACAGCAGTGCAGTAGTTTCAAGGCATAGGAGCAGTGTAGTGGTAAGCATTCAAGCAGAGGGCTCAAGCAGGTGATCTCCAGAGGTCCAGCCTAAATTGTTCTGTGTCCTCAGGCTGTTCCTGTCTGGGATCTGTGAAAATTCTGAACAAAAAGTTGGGTTTAAAGTACAGACATGGAAAAAAGAAGAACGGTGAAGCCACACGCTGGCTTTTAGGCAGTAAAAGCCATATGAATAACTAAAGTATCATGACTAAAATGAAGGCTTCCTGAGGAAGGGAAGCTGGGGGCACTGTACTCCAAATGTCGCTGTGTCATTCTGTTTTCTGTAAGGTGTTTGTCTCCAAAATTTTCTATTGAAAGCCAGAGCTAGTGCTGTTGCATCAAAGTATTTATTTTGCGATTCATAACTGTGACTGATGCTCAGGAGAGAGATGGCTAGATGGAAAGACATTTGAAAATACTTTGGTAGCCCGTGTAGATGCCCCGAGAGCAGCAAAGCCCTTAAAAACTAACAAGAATCAAATGCTGTCTTATTAACTCTCTGAGCCAAGGGGAACTGTATTGCTGAGATCCTGTTTTGTGTTGCTGAAGGGGTAAATTAACATAGTTATTTAGCAAAATACTCAGATTTGGTTGTATTTTATCCTGCTGATAAAACTGGATAATGATTGTTTTCAGGGTTTTTTTTGCATGATTGGAGAAGGAACAATATGTGCGTACTGTGTGTGAGCCTTTCCAGACAGTGTGTGACTGTCCCGACCTGCTGTCCCTAGTATAAGATGTCTCCTAAGAGAAGGTGGTTAAATAATGCCGGTGTTGTATGATGGGAGTTCTGTAATGTGAGTAAGTATCATCTGTTTAGCTGTAAGCAAATAAATCCTTTTAAATATCACAGTGGATACCTTAGGGGAAAAAACCATGTGCATTGAACATGAAAGCAACTGGAATATATTATAACCTTTTTTAAAAAAAAAAAAAAAATCAAAATTTTTTTAAAACTTTGTCATTTTTTGTCTTCTCTTCAAAAAATGCTGACTTTTCAGTAATATATCAAAAATATGTCTGTATTCAAAAATAGAACTATTTAGGATGGAAAATCAAAACAATTTGAGTTCCTTTAAGTTTCTGGATAAATATATTCTATCAAGAACCGAATGTTTATTCTGAAGAGTTTTGATGAAAGACAATTTTATAAGCCTTGGTTAAATAAGATTTATGAAGGTAAATTGTCCTAACTCACCATCCATCTGATATTGTATGTTCTGTTATAAAGAAAAATAGAATTTCAAAATGGGTTTCTGAATGTGCTAAGCATTCCCAAGGTGGGCAAAGTGCAATTACTTTTCTTTTTGGAAATGCTGGTCCTAAAAGGTTTTGGATTTTTTCAAATACTGTCATGAAAAATGGAAATATCTCCAGCTTCAGCTGCAAGCTGAAGCTATGTATATAGCTACTGCATAATGCCTACACAGTGGGATCCTGGTTTGGAAGAGGGTTGTGCCTGCAATTATTATGTCTTTGTATTAATTGCAAAGCCAGGAAAAGTTAATGGGAGTGTTGTGCTGCTTCTTTGAGGAAATCATTGTGTTTCAAGTTTAGTTTAAAAATAACAAACACTTTAAAAATCTTGTACAGTTGAACAGGAGATTAATATCAGGGTTTTTCTAGAAAACTTCAAGTCCAAATATACCAGCAGAGAAAGACACTGCCATCATCTTGAAAGTGCTGGCATATTCTGGGAGCAGAGTGTGGAAAATCACCCCTACACTCTAAGTCTCTGAAGCTGAAACCAGATAAGTGTGCCCTCTTTAAAGGATGTATTGCTGTTGTTGTCACTCCCATCTCTTCTGACACTGGCATTTCTAATATTCTGGTTCAAGATCTCAGTGTGGTAAAGATTCATGGTTGGTAGATATGGGAGTTGGTTTTCTTCCTGTCAGAATGGACCACTGGAGTCCTTCTGCCAGGAGTACTGAAGCAGAGAAATATTGTATACATTAAGGGAAATTAATTGAAATTTAGAAAAGAATCATTTATGATTTATGACTGCTGTCCTGGTTTTGGCTGGGGTAGAGTTAATTTTCTTCCTAGTAGCTGATACGGTGCTGTGTGTTGGATTTAGGGTGAGGATAATGTTGGTAACATACTGATGTTTCAGTTGTTGCTGAGCAGTGCTTACACTAAGTCAGGGACTTCTCAGCTTCTTACACTGCCCTAGCAGCGAGGAGGCTGGGGGTGCAGGAGAAGCTGGGAGGGGACACAGCTGGGACAGCTGACCCCACCAGGCTCAAGAGATATCCCATACCATACAACGTCATGCTGAACAAAAAAACTGGGGGGAGTTGGCTGGGGGGTGGCAGACACTGCTCCGGGACTGACTGGGCATTGGTCAGTGGGTAGTGAGCAATTGCATTGTGCATCACTTGTTTTGTATATTCTTTTATCATTATTACTGTTTTCCCTTCCTTTTCTGTCCTATTAAACTGTCTTTATCTCAACAGATGAGTTTTACCTATTTTCCGATTATTTCTTCTGTCCCACTGCAGAGGAGTGAGCGAATGGCTGTGTGGTGTTTAGCTGCCAGTTGGGTTAAATCACAACAACCACATAAAAAAAAATAAAATGTTATGCACCTGTCTTGTTCACAGTATGGATTTCTTGTCTTTTCAGCTTTGCTTTACTTTTTTGTGATCTAGATTACAAAGCTTGTTAACTGTTTATTCACATACTCTGATATTCTTAACATTGCACTTAGTTATTTATAAAGAATGATTTAATAGATTAGTAAATAGCATTAACAAAGTCTTATTTATTGATTTCCCAGTGTAATAACAAATAGGTGTACTGGCATAGTTAACTGTCCAGGTAATGACTGCATGTTTGGAGCCAGATTCTCTGCTATTAGAATGGTGAAACAAGTGGAGTTTTGCCAGCTGATAACTTGGCCTGTTTTCTGTTTGTCTGGAAATGCATTTTTACTTCATAAGCCCCAGTGTTTTGGAAGATCTCTCTGCAGGTAAATCATGGTAAGATGGAATATATAATTTCTAGGAAATACCAGATGTTTAGGGGAGTTGGTGAGTGATAACTCCAATAGTGGGGTAATTGTCATGTTATCAGCGGGCCTATCACTGGTCAATGGCCTTAAGTTGGTAATAATCGAAGAGTTGATTTGTTTTGTTAGTGGTTTTTTTGTTGGTGTTTTTTTTTTTAATTATTTTTATTTTTGTTTAAGGGGGAGGTATAGCACATCAATTAATAAATGAAAAAGCATATTCCTACACACACAAGTTTTTTAATTGGGAAGTTAGTATCTATTGCTGGGTGGAATAATCATTTTAAGTAGCTGAACTAGATAAGCGCATGTTGACATTTTTGTTTGTGCATAAATTCATTCTTAATGCTGTAGGGCATAGCTGGATGCAGGGAACATTAAAAGAGCTTGACAATGTCTGAACCAAGATTCTGGTGTCAAACAGGAGGTGAAATTCACTTTATTCTAATTACTGATTAAAATTTTATTAGCAGACTTTAAAGATATTGGTGGGGCAGCTCTTTCGGGATGAGCAACCTAAACATGTGCCTTCCTGTTTCCATAGCAACACATCATTTTCATCCTTTCCAGGCAGCCTAGATTGCATTGTGTGCTGCAAGACTATTAGATTCAGAAGAGCTATATTAACAGCTCGGTAGTTTTCCCTAAATCTTGCTATTAAATATTTTTGTTTTGGATGATCATTAGAATAAAGAAGTGGTTGGGATTATTGTGCTTTTTTAGAGAACTAAATCATGGCAACAAAGCCATGAGAAATAACTGGCAACTGGGGTGAAGTGTTTTGGTCCAATTCATTGACTACAAAACTGGCTATTCCTGTGACCATGCAAATGCACTTTGGGGTCAAGTTTTTAGCAGGAATAGTTCTCGGTCTGGTGGTTATTGTTAAAATCTTTGGAAGTGTTTTTGATTCATATTGTTTGAGCTGTTGGAGAGAATTGAAGTAATGTAATAAAGGTTAAGGCTATAAATGGTGGCCATTAGCAAGGATCAATTTTCCAGCACTGTGGATCATGGCCTTGGAAACACATTGAGAGGTGGCATTTTCAAGCTCAACATAAGCGATTTGGTAGCTTTCCAGGATACTTGAGGCCATTTCAGAGTGCAGCAAATTCATATTTTGTTGCAAGCTTGAAACTGTTTTATTGGATTTGGAATGTCAAACTTGTCTATCAAGTCATAGATTTCTGACTGGGACAGAGCATCTCAGTATCATTTTCACACAGTTCTCAGCTGCTGTGAGCACAGGAAACCCCTTTTGAAAGTCTATCCTTTGGATAGAGAAGTATCTTTTAGAAAGATGCATCTTTTTTCTGTCAGAGATGAATAATTTAGTATATCCCTATGCAAATGTTTATTACTCTCTATGAAAAAATGTGTGCACCTTATTTCTTCTCTCCATTTCTGTGATGTCAGTTTCTCAGTGTTGAATCTTCGTCAAATACAGCAGTGTGCTACAGTGTTTTCTGAGCTGGTTGTGTGCATATTTTCTGTTGTGGCATTGAGGAGGCTTATGTTATTGTTTAAACTATGATTTTTAAAATGCTATTTTAATGTTACCACTATATAGTAAAAGGAGGAAATTAGCATGAGGAAGTATTTAAGCAATGCATAAAGATGCAGATCACCACAATACTTTTCTTTGGCCTTCGGGATGTTTAATTTTCTGTTTCTCTATTTGTATAATTTTTTCTATGAGGTTATGTGAGGCATGTCAATAAAAATCAAGAGCTTTCACAGTAGTTGTCGCTATAGTTACATGGTGCAGCTCTCAACCTCCTGCACACCAAATAAACCACCTGCGATTCCCTAAAATCCTTTATTGGCAGAGAAAGATTGAAAGAGACAGTACTGGTGTGCAGGTACAGAGCAAATTCTAGGTTGCTCTGATATCCTTGCAGCTAATGCTGTCTTCATGGAGAGGTCTGCAGAAATGCTTTATGGATGAGGACAGCATGGAAAGGAGACAAAAGACATCTTTTGGGGAAAAAGAGTCGCTGGATGCAGAAAATGGAAGATAAGAAATAAGTACCAAAATAAACTGAAAAGATTGTCAGTTCATAGCATATCTCGGCTCCAGGAAAAGAAGGACTAAGTTGCCTTTTAAAGCCTTCTGAGTCGTACCCTTCCATACAGACAGAAATGTCACGCTCACAGAATCCTGCTGTTCTCCTGACTCCGGAATTCAGTGCTTAACTTAATCCTCAGGGTCTGCACAGCACAAATGTTGAAATCACCACTGACTCTTAGGAATAGCTTTTTGTCTCAACAGATCTCATATGCATTCAGGAACCCTAAAATGTCTTTTAACATGGCTTCTCTCTACTGAACTTACTTAACTGGATTCTACTTTCACTACATATTATTTTCTCTTTCCCATATGACCATTAATTTAAGGAATTGATATGAATTACTGCTATAAACTGTAGACTTTTAAATTCTTCCCTGGGATAAACAAATGTCCCGGGTCTGCAGATGGGGAAACAAAAGCACTGAGGAGCACTTTCCTGTGGAATCACTCTGTAAAGCAGGCCTATAAAAAGTTGTCTTTACCTTCACAATTCCCTTCCTTGAGTTCTTTTTATGACTGAATAAAGTAGGCTGGGTTTATTGCATATCAGTCACCATGTGAGAAAGGACAGTTAAGTAAGTGCATGATGTCTCATCTTATGTTAAATTTGAATGTTCATTTTTCAAGTATGTTCTAAATATACAGATGAGCCAAGATTCTAGGACCCAATAACGCCTTCACTGCAGGGTTTTTATTCACTTTTTTCTTAAGTTCCAGACTTAGAGCAATGTGAAACTAATCCTATGGATGATTAAATAAAACAGAGATTTTTTTGGAGTTTTTTCATTATTTATTTTCATTAGACAACTTCCGTGGGCTCAAGGTGAGGTCAGATCATGTCTTAGAGGAGGCAGTGAAAGATGTTCTCTGACCTTAAAGAGATAACAATATGAATAGCTAAAATAGTCAAGATGAGGTGGGAAAATCTAGAAACGGCGGAGTCATGAGTAGCCTTTGGCCATAGTGCAGGCAGCACTCAAAGGTTTAGTCCCCCGCTGTGTGATCTTTTTTGCGATGGTTTCTGCCATTTGTTGGGAGGGAAGGTCTGACCAGATCCCTTGAGAGCTCGGGAAGGAGGATTATATTTTTTGCTTTGTGTGGGGTAATTCTCCCTCTGTAATGAGCAGGTTTAGAGTCACAGGGCTAAGAGGGGCAAATGGAAACTGATAGCTGGAAATGGAGGAATTAGTCATGACTCAGGTTTTTGCTCTCAACTACAGTAAAACTTTTTTCCTCATGGCTTCTTTTCTCATTTCAAGGAGAAGCAATTGGTCCCTTTTGCCATTCTCATCAAGGCTTGCCTTCGCTGCTTAAATCCTGTTAAGACCTTTGCTGATTACCTGTTGGAGAAGCAGCTTCAAATCCATCCATGTAGTCAGCCTGAAGGAGAACTGGTTACCTAATCACATTGTCAGCTAAGTAATCTTTGCACCTCCTGGGACTTGGGTCTATCCAGTGCATGTTGACATGAGGCTGAACTTGACTGACTTTGCCTTGTGGATGAAAAGTTGTGGTCAGTATCATGCTAGTCAACCGAAATCTTCGAAAGTAGAATTATACTTTGGAATGAATACAAAGTTGTCGTTGCTTAATTGTCCTCTGGAGAGCCAAAAAATTTCTCAGTAGCAAAAGCATCCAAAGAGCATCTCTTGCAGAGAGACCAAGAAATATTTCTGCCTGCGAGAGCTTTGGGAACTTCCTAAAACAAACAAAAAAACCCCCAACCAAACACCACCACCCCCCCAACCTAATTAAAAGAATGAAATAAAGTGGTGTGGGAACTGTAGACTAATTAATTAGAAGGATCTCCTAAGAAATTTCTGAAAAGGATAGCCTTTCATGCTGGGAGGTAAACAGTTCCATCAGCGACCTTTCAGCACGACACATTGGCTAGGAGAGAAAGTGTTGAAAATCAGAGCTGATGATTAATGGAACCGTATTTCAACACAGTGATTTAAAGACAGTTCTAAACAATAAAGAGCTACTACTTAGACATACAAATAATTCCTATTTCCTAAGAAAGTTACTGAAGTTTAATGTTTTTTTCTCCATAGTAATAGGCATTCTCATGCAGAAATTGGGAACAAACATAATCCATCAGGTAGCTGAATAAACTTATGAAGTCCCTTTTAAATTTAATCATATGCAACTTAACTGCCTTTGAATCAAGTCTTTGCTGCTTTTCCTTTCCTATAGTGTATATGTGAACCAACTAGATACCAAAGATGCAGTAAAACTATGAAGATAGAGCATGGTGTTTACTGAAGTGGCACCTAATACAGTGCTGATCATCATGCTATAGAAGATTTTGTTACCTGCGAAACATTGAGTTGTCTGTGTATACACGACACTTTGAAAGATTAGTTTACATCTATATTCTCAAAATTGTTTAAGGATTTTTTGGGGGCACTTGAAATCTCAGTGGGTTTCTGGCTTTGCCTTTGAAGTTTCTGATTTTTCAGAAAGCTCAATGTCTTCTGACAACAAGTATATAAAGCAGCTTGGGCTGGACAGCTAGGGCAAGATTTGTCTGCTTTAACTTTAAACTGTGTCAGAGCTAGTCAGATATCTGTAGGCAGTGGAGAGGAAGAGGTGGGTAAAAGAGTGGTAGAAGGATTTTTTAGACTTCAGGTATTTACCTTGGATGAGATGAACCCTACTGTGAAAGTGGCTGTTTGTCACTTGAGTATGAAATGAGTTAGGCACCAAAGTCAAGGTTGGATATATGCATACATATGTACATACATGTAAGTAGATGCAACATAAGATGTTTTGGGCTTAGGCAAATTGAATCCCACTTCCAGAAACTGAGGTGCTCCAAATCAATAGTGATCATCTGCAGAGAGACGTGTACAGAAAAGAAATTGCGCTGTGTATTGCCACTAATGCAAGGTCTGAAAGCACAAAATCTGTTAAACGGGGTTCTGCAAAAGATAGCCAGGCCTGAGGCGGGCATTACTTGGCTGTGAATGCTGATGGAGTGAGATGCGTGCAGGTAATGAAGCAGTGGCAAATGGGCAGTGCATCTTTCCATTTCAAAGTTATGTCACTTCGCTGTTGAAAATAGTTTTTTACAATTTGGACTTATCTTGGCTATTGCCAGAGAGAGTTGCTGGCTGCTTACATCTACCTATGTAGATACTAGATACGTCTCCTCTATTTGCCTATGCAAGATCCGTAATTATGTTTTCTGTAGCATACATGTCTGCATGTGTATATAGATACATACAAATATTTTACAAATGCAAATGTTGTGTAGTATTGCCAGTTGTGTTGTAATTTTTTTTTGTACAGTAAATTGATAAAGACAATGAGTGGCTGTGGTCATCCTAAAATACCTTGACCTGATTGGTTCTTATATCCTTTGTAGTATTTTAAAATGAAGATTATGCACTTTATTTTTAACCTTTTTGTATCAAAAGTTATATGGAGAGCTTTAAAATCCTGATAATCACAAAAAAAAAGCGCTCTAGTTTAGGGAAAGAGCATTTCTAAGTGTTTGAATGATTTGGGAACATGAGTCACTTCTGCAAAGTTGATTGGACACTTAAAATCTTATTCTTGCTTCATTTATTCCTGGGTAGATTTAAGAAACCTCCAGAGTCAAGAGAATGGCATTTTGGTTCACCCATGAATAGAGACAGTTCTGTTAGAAAATGATCTTGAAGAGTAAAGATCTCTTGGCTGTACTGTAGAAGAAATATTTTCATTATTGGCTTTACGTTATCACAAGACCTTTGAAGCAGAGTCAGAGAAAAACAGTTTTAAAGTTATTTAAGGAGACATCTCAACATTGTGTGACTTTGTCATCTTCATACTTGGTTGTTCTGTTTTCTAGCAGTTTAAAGAATAACTTCAGCTTGTCTCATATAGTGCAGGTTGGTGAGAACTAGTTTGTATAGCATTCATTTGTATGTTATATATAGTCCTATGGACATGCATGCATATCATGTGTTGCTTTTCTTGCTGCAAACTGAAACTTGCTGTTTCACCAGAAGTTTGGGCTGATTTGGTTTTAGTATTTTATGCTATTTGCTCAGTAATATTATCCATAACTTAAAAGCCTTTCATGCTGTTACTTTTTCTTTGGGAGTAATGATAAATATTTGTCATAGTGCCAAATGTGACCTTAAATTCTAAGTCTTTTCTGTCTGGCTTGCTTTCTGGGTTGCTTTCTATAGCTGCTCCTGCTCTGTGATTAGGCTAGTGCCAACTCTAAGATGGAAGAAACTGGCTTTGTTCATGAACACAGGAAAGAACAGTGAGGCCAATGTGTGAGGGACACCCCATATTTCCAGTGTTTCTGCTTCCTGCAAAGTGAGGAGAATAAAGCTCTTGAATCTTAATTTGGTCAAATACTCTTTCAGAGACAGAGTTGGGTTGTTGTTTTATGGTTTTTTTGTTGTGTTTTGTTTTGTTTGTTTGTTTGTTTTTTTTAATTCTGAAGAATATTTTGTTATCCCAGGTCTCTGGCAGATATAGTCCTTCCAAAATGGTGCCAGATATTCTTGTCTTGATTCCAGCTAGTTTCCTCTTTTCCCTGAGGTTATGCAGAGGATCAGATGGGATAGCGCCAAACGGCATCTCAGGGACCCAGCTTGCGTTGTCCATTCTGATCCTCTGACCTTCTTGAGCTGGCATGGTGCCTCTGAATCCCTCTGCCCATCAGCTGTTCTTCCTGTTACTGTGCCAAAGACAGATTTTACTTTCCAACCTCAGATCCCTGCACCTGATGTATGAATGCTGTTTTCACTTTGGCTATTTTGCCAGAAAAATGTACTAGAGCAGAAGCTTTCAGAAAACATCTCTGCAGTATTAATTGCAGGAGATTTTCATCTCAGGACACTTTTTTGTGCTTGCCTTCTTCCAAGGACTGACCTGATACATTCCCTCTACTTAAGGAGCTGCCCCCAGTTCAGAATTTAGGTGCATCTTATACTGATGGAGGCAATGTGGTGAGGTGTCCCCAAAATCTACCTTGAACCCTCTGCGGCAGAGATGTTTGCCTTTGCTAATTGGAGTAGCTCAGATGGTGTCACTTAACTCAGATGGTGCCCAGTGGCATCCTAAATTCTGCCTGCATTTCTTTCCCAGTCTTGCTCACTTCTAGGGAAGATTAGGCAAGAGTGATGTGAAGAGTAAGAGTACAGACATCTGACCCACAGAGGAGGCTGAAGGTAGAAATGTGGAGAAGCCATGGTGCAACAGAGTTATTCCCCAACTAAATGGCCTGAGTTTGTAAAAGGTGTGTTTGCACACCCATACGTACTCCATTCCACTTCAGGGACACACTTTAGCCCTGTATGTTGCTTGAAAAGGTTGAGTTTTGCCAACTTAGTATTGAAACTCAACCACTTTTTTTTTTTTTACAAGAATTATGTAATTAAATAGTTTAGTGAATAAAAGTAGAAGAGAATAGAGTGAAATTTGTCCATACAAGCAGGTAAAAGTTAGCAAGCTGTGCTTTGCATCTTGCTCAGAATCTCTGTTCTGCACCAGAAAAGTAAGTATGTCAAAATCTGGTTTTATCTAAGCAAGCTAGTCTTTGTTTTTAATAGATACTGATGACAGAACTCTTCCTTTGCTTAATATCAACAAGCAATTCCTCCCAACTTCACTCAACAGTCATGTATGATTTTGAACTAATGTTGGGAGAAACAGATCCAATCCTGCCTTCTGGGCACTTTTTTTGAAGCTGTCTACTTTGATTCTTCTCATGACCATTTTTATTTCTTATGGTATGACGCTTATTTTTTAATTATACCTGAGAAAGCCTATTCTCCCACTACTTGTTTTATATCCAGTATTGACCATTTGCTTATTTTTTTCCAGAACACTTACTAAACCATAAAATACTGCTCTAAAAGTACAGCCAAAAAAATAGAGGTGTTATTCCTAAGGTCCTGGTCTTCTTGGCTATTGGTTACCTGGGAAAGGAAAGAAAATCTGCGTCTCCCCTCTGGTAAACATTATTTGGCTCGTTACTGTGCATAAGTTTCTTGACTGGGTGATATGGCTAAAGTTTCCTATCTTTTCCTAACCCTTAAGAAATTGGAAGAGCTAGAACACTTGAGTTCTGCTTTACAGTAGACCCTGAAAACCCTCTCTGAAATGAGACAAATGGCTTAGCCATGTAGATGGGACTGAGGGTGCAGTTTGTGGTGGCATTACTTTGGAGTTTGTGGTTTTGTTGTTTGGGATTTTTTTTTTTTTTAAAGTGTTTTTCTTCAGTATTCAGCTACGTTTTTACTTGCAATGGAACGTTAACAAAAGCCCAGCTCTGCAGAGCCAACCTCAGGTAAAAGCATTGTGTTTCATCTGCCCCTTTGAGCAAACGTGACTTGCCTTTGGTGCACATGCTTGAAGTTAAACCTCTTTAAGGTCTGTGTTTGAAGTCTGAATCGTGCGATTTTTTTTTTGCTTGCTTTCATCTTTTGTCAGCTCTGCCAACTATGTCTCTGTTTTCTTCATTGAAAGGGATGCCGTTAGTTCACAGAATTATGTTATATGAGATAGAGAAGGATGATAGAGGGGATAAGTGGCAGCACTGTTAACATGGGGATGTTACCAAGTCATTTACTTTTTGCTCTTATTCTAGGTGATCAAATGACCCAACCATTGTTTTATCTGAGTATATCTTGATTTACCCTGTTTAGACCCCAGCACAGTGGCAAGTAAGGATCCCTATACCAATGGGCACAAAAACTGAGACAGACAGACAAGGCACATGACCCACAGGAGTTTTATTAGATGTGCGCTTGCACTACAGTACAGTGTGGTATAGGCACACTTGAACCAGATACAAGTAGGTTAACTCAAGTACAACAGTTGCAGCACAGAGGAAATGTAATCCACAAGTCCTGCCCAGAAAGGAGAGTTAGTTCATCCTGAACTCTCTCCAACTACAGCTAAGCTATAACTTGTATCAAGCTAGGTATTTTAAAGCTCTCATGGGTACACGTATTACAGTGCTGTCACTGTTAAAACTGCACTGTGACACTTGCAGGGGAGCCATCATCTAAGCCATTGTGTTATGCTAAGATTACAACTTGAAACTTTGTAAGGTAAGGCATCCTAATAACGTCACTGCTGAGTTGCAACTGCTTTTGTTCTGAGGCAATGGTTGCGTAGCTGTGAGAAAATCTGCTAGTTCAATCGGTAAGAAGGAAACCGAGAAACTCGGTAACTACTTGTTTCCCTGATTTTTCTCATTGCCTTTCTAACACTTTAGCTTATCATTTCTGGGCTTCATCTCAGGTTACTTGTTAAGCATGGGAAAAAAGCCCTCACTTGTTTAATATCAACAGCAGTTTTTTTAGACTTCACTCAACAGTAATGCACATTCATATCATGTGTCTTGAAACTTGACCAAAATACAGCCTTGCAACTGATAAGGGAAAATGAAAGGGGAGAAGTCCAAACTAAAGCCCATTTAAACACAAAGCTATTTTACAGAAGATGTCCATATGGAAGGTTTACACATTTCACCTCTTGGTTCTGAGTTATGGAATTGTGTTCTGCAGAAAAGGACACCTTCAGAGATAAATCCCAGAACACTCACTTTTGTTCAGTGCAAACAGCCCTTCAGGGGAAGAGAATAGCAGTCAGGTAAGAAGAAACTGTAGGTAAATGCGACCATATGGAATATCTTTTTGCCTTTTGTTGTATCGTAAGTATTTTTTATAAGCTGCCAAGGACTGACAGCCATGTATAGCCTGGTCTGCCTGATCACCTTGAAACTATGTACTTGTAAATAGACCAATGTACGATACAAAGAGTTGCTTTATAAAATGTGTTAAGCACCAAAGCATTTCCAAAATATTCTTTTCCAACCTGGCTGCTCTTTCTTGAGGAGAGGGTTCTGGAGAGCCCAGTGGGGTCTCTTGTTTCCGACTTCAGCCAACGAAGTAGGAGGAAGCACCATTTCACCTGCATGCTGCTGCTCATCTTGCCATCGGTACCTTTTCGTACTCTATGATTTGCTTAGTGCTTTGAAAGCTACGAGTAGTACTGTAACGCAGTTTGAGGGGTTTGTCAGATTCTTGCTTCTGCGTTCATCGCCGAACTTTTTATCACCTATTACTTTTCCTAGGCCTGTGTTGAAGATGGCCTTCAATTCTAGGTCTTGGATGTAACGTTCTACGTCAGAATGAATCGCAACTGTCCCCTCCTTTTCTTTGTATAATCATTTACATCAGTTTACAGTGTGTGTAAATTTGGAATTGTAATGCTTTATACCCAGGGTGCAAATGGCCATGGCACCATGTGGTCCCATGGGACACTGAATGAATCGCACCCTTCTAGATGTGCTTTAACATACTGCTTCATCCATTTTACTTTGCATGGATAACCTCTTACTAAGCACTTAGTATAAGGTATTTTCTGTATGTTCTGTTTCACATCATACAGAGGGTTGTGAGACTGCAGTCTCTGGCTCTGTGATGAGATCATGACTGTCTAGTTCTGGTCATTTAATGCCTGTCATCTTGAGAAGCAGGGATGTAAGTTCTGAATGAATGACACTCTCTGCCTTGCCTGATATTCTGATGGAGCAGACATTAGTGCCACGTTCAGAGCCTTGAGACAAATCTCTCCATTAACTAACTTCTGTCAGATGTTCTTGTCCTATACTTGAGAGCAAAATTTAAAGATTTTCTTGTCTTCTACAGGTGTAAAAAAAAGCATCTTTAATGCTTAATCCTCTCTGCACTGCGGCTGCTTCATGTATGATATAATCCTCATGTATTGTCAGTGGACCAGATACGTTCAGTCTTGCACAAAGTCGTGAGCCCAGGTTTTGTTCTGTGTTGAGTTGGAGGTGCTTTCCTGTTGGGAAGGAATTGACATGTTTGAGTAAAATCAAGGAGAAAACCTTGTGCAGCACCCGTGAGCTTTAGTCATAATAAGTACCATTTGTGTTTCCCTGTGGAAACAGAAATGTGAACAGTTAATCCTTGCAATAGATTTCTCTCCTTGCTACCTATGCACAGCAAAGCAAACATCTCCATCTTACAAGACTTCAGTTTCGCCACAGAGACTGTAAAGCTGCAGCAGCCCAAGAAATCTGTAGTTGCAAGTATGTTGTTTTTAAATCCTAGGATATAGTTTTGTGAATTTCTTCCTCATGTTTTGGTCTTCAAAATGGCAATGCATAACTGAGAAGGAAAAAATAAAATCTGTCATAAACTAGCCTGAATGGTGAGCTAAACCATGACTTGTTTGATGTAACGTGGATGATTCTTTGAAATAGATGTATATTAATTTGGGCAGTGAGACATTCAGCTCCTGCTTTGAAGTGCCCTGTGAGAAAAGAACAAAATTTCTATTGTCATTGTATATTAGCAAGATAGCACTACCTCTAGTGAACAGGCTCAGTTATTTGCCTGATGCTTAAAACAGGGCAGGGGAAAGTGCACAGCATGTTTGTGTGAAACTGCTAAGGCTTTTTCTAGTAAGTGCCGTTCTTACTGTATCTTTCCCTGCTTCTCTGCATTGCTCTATGTTGGAGTCCCTCCCCATATACAGTTTTGAGGCCATGGCAGATGTACTACATTGCCCTTCACTGCGTGCTCGGAAATTATATTATCATAAACATGATTCTTTCCCCTTCCCATTTTGTAACTCTCAGCTATTTGTATTCTATGGAAATGAGGATAGAAAAGATTAGATGTACTCTATGCTGCACTTCTGTGTGCCATTTGTGGGATAGATACTGATATTGAAGGAGAAAGTAGGAATTAGACTTTCCCAAATGAAATTAAATTCAAAGGAGATGTGTAGCCTTATTGCTCCATTTTACAGTATTCCACATGCCACCATGGCTCCCTAAGCCGTACTAGGCATCTTGTATACTCAAGCTGATTTTTCTCTCTTTGATAGTTAGTTGTATACTGTAACTGGACATTTTGACAGTTGGCCTTGAGGCCCTGACCCAGTTTGAAGTCCCTGCTGTATCATTACAGAATATACAAGTATAGGCAGAGAGAAGATCTGACTAACAAGAGAGTGCTTGTGCTGTAAAAAAACCAACAAAACCACCGAACAAAAAAACATCAGATAAGGTGTTAGTTTAGAGCACCAAGTCAGAGAAGTCCATATTATGCAGGCTTCATGTGTTTGTTATGAAGTTGTTCTTCCCAGGTATCAGGATGAACCACAGGCGCATGACCTGAAATCATCTGATTTTTCACTTGTGTAAAACCGCTGCTGAGGAGGGGACTGCGTGGTCTAGGTCAGCTGCCTGGGGAGAGCTACTAATGATGTAAAGGTGGAGTGAGGACAGATTGTTGAGTGGAGGCTAACTTTGAAATCAGCATGTCTTTAGCACCATGTCTTTGTACTTAGTGTCAAGAATATATGTTGTTTCCTGTCTGTATATTGTGTTGACACAGCAGTGCCTGAGATTTTTATCCAGCTTACTGTGAAGTCAGACACGCATTTCTGAGGGTCGTGGTTCTGAGCAACTCCAGCAGCAATTGGATGGGCTGCCTGGAGCACACGACAGCTTGTTCCTTGAAAATGTGGGTATAAATGTAGCTCCATAATAAAACGGGCACTACATGAATCTCTTAGTTGTTTTCTTCTTTTGGAGGTACCCTATAATGTCGTAGGACATTATCATATCATCTTACCTTCCACTTACCAAACTTTGCCTTTAATAAGATTTTCCAGAATGCTTAACTTCCCTTCTAGTTACTAATACGTTTCCATGTTTTTCTGCAGAAAACAATTGATATCAACCCTGTTTCTTATATTCTAAAATTGCAAATCTTTTGCGCTAATGACAGAATTGTTGCTAACAAATAATACAAAAATTTAGAGGAATGTTTCTTTCCTTTTATTTTACGTGACACCCTGGGTTGCCAGATGTCCTGAAAAAATAGGAAGACTTACTCACTTGTCTTTTACAACTCCTTGGGAGGAGTATACTCTAAATCTCCTTCTGTGTAGTGTTACATTGTTCCTTGTGAGGTTTTGAATGCTTTCAAAGAGTCAAGGGGGGATGGCTGAGACACCTGAATTTAGTTTGTTAAACAGCCCTGATGCTGTTTAAAGTCATTTCACTTACCCTGACCTGATCTTTTGTCTACTGTAACTTTAGCTATAACCATCTGTAGATTAGCACTAATTTAAGATTAAAAAATAATAATTCGAGGTATTGCAGAGTATTACTAAGAGTGCAAAGCCTATACAATAGAGTGGCACTAAAACACTTTAACAGATCCTTAAAATGTGAAGCCATCTGATGAATAGTTTGGCTTCTAGATACTTGGATTGTCTTTAAAGCCAACTTCTGTTTGTTTGTGTGGTTGGAAGAGTGGGAGAGGAGAAGCAGAAAAGAGACAAGCTTTTAAAGATTCAGTGATAAGCCTCCAGGACACAGGCTGGTTTAGAAGCAGACTGTTTGTAGCCTGAAACTAGGCTGCAGCAATACTTGTAGCTTCCTTGTTTCCAGCCTACTGATACATGTAGGCTAAGACAATGACTTGGTCTCCCTCTATAGTCACCAGAGTGAGATAGATGTGATTTTTGACACCAGTGTTTGGATAAGATGAATTGCCCGTTGGCGAGATGTAGATGACTCCATTGGCTCTTGAGGAACACTGGAGGATAACGATCTATAGCTAAGTTGCTTGATTTTTAGCTGGCTGAAGTTAAGTGCGGTGAATCTCACCCAGAGCATCTTATTTGCTTACATTGATTCTTCTCATCTGAAGAACAAGGTACACAGCAATGAGGAGCAACTCTAAATCCTCAACTTTCCCCAGAATCCTGTCCTCTGACCAATATGCTGTAGCTTTATTTTACCTAGAATTACTTTTCTCCAGTTTAATCAGCCTGTGGATTGCTGTTGCCACTTCAGTTACCTTGAAAAAAAGCCTAGATAATCGTTGTGAATAGAAGGAGGGCAGTAGCCTCTTCTTGCTTTGCGTGATGAAAACAGACAGATAAGGTGTTTTTTCTCTCTACTTTTGATATATGTTTGGGGAAAAAAACCTGCATAGTCTTACTCTAGACTTTCATTAGCGTGACTGTGAACTCAGGTGAAATTCCCTTGGGATTATACTATGTTGCCATGTGAGTTCTGTGGTTTCATTTGTACTTTGAGTATTTATGTTTTAAAAGAGAAAAGGTGAATGGGATGTATTATGCTGTTTCATTTAACTAGTGACATGGAGCCACTTTCCCTCCTCACCTCACCAAACATGAATCATTTGGTTTCAGAACATACTATAATGCTTGTTTAAAATTTAGTTAGAAGCAATTTGTAGCTGTATTAGTACACAGCATTCTAATGGTCTTTCATGCTGGGAAGGTCTGGCCCGGACATAAAAAATGAATTTTCTTGCGAAAGCATGTAGGGCTACTGGGGCTGCGTTGAGGTTTTTATCAGCAGTACACTGTGAATAGAAGCAATCAAAAAGAAAACAAGGGAAAAAAAAAAAAAAAGGCGGGAAGGGGGGGAATGTGGGGGAAGGAAAAAGAATTGAAATGAAATGGTGCCCTTTATCCAGAGGCTAGCCATTAGTTCCCCTTAATGAAGGCCTTCCCTTAACTCTGCAGATATTCCTTCTATGTCATTTTTTTAATAGGTGCTTCATTGTCTTTGATCTTCATTGACTTCAACTTCTGTACCAGTGATTCACATAGCTGCTTGTTCCCTCCTGGCCAGCATCACCACAGTCATTTTGCCCAGCCTTCCTCCAAGTTGTGTTAATATGTTACAACAAAAAAAAATGGACTTGGTGTGTTTTCTGCAAATTCTGTTTTTTCTGGCACAAATATGGCATCTGGCTTTTTTTATGTACAAACCTTCTACATCTTCTAAATATTCTCCAGGCAGATGGGGTTTAGTATACCTTTTGTTTTCACAATGATAGTTCTCTGCCTTTTAGCTTTCCTGACTTCTGACTTGATAGTGAGGAGAATCATTTGTGTGGCCTGTCATTCTGTATCTGTCAGCTGCCCTTTCATCCCTTGAGATTTCTGCCTGGCTCTCCATATATGTACAAAGTATTTTTGTATTAGACCATTCATAAATCCTACTTACTCTGTTTTTCTTTTGCTATTTTTCACTCTCGGCCCATTTCAGTAACCTTGGAGCTCACTGGGGTCATGTAGAAAGATCTATTTGGTGGCCCTTCTACATGATTGGAGAAGTAAAGGCTGGAAAAAACTCAGTGATCCTTATTTTAGGGGAAATGTTCTTGTCTGGGGGTTTCCTACCTTGTAAATTTTTCTGTGGTGTTTTTTCAGAAGATGTTTGATTGAATATATTTATCAATTTGAGAGTTTAATATCCTATTGTACTGTTTCTTTGAATATTTATTATGCCATTAATGTTCCATTGGGCAGTTCGTAATTCAAGGTGACCAAAAACTTTCTGTTTTCTCCTCTCTTGTCCTCATGGGACAGGATGATTAAAAAAAAAATAAAAAATAAAAAATTCCTTTAGTCAGATGTAGTGAGTATCCAATTGCTAGCGGTCTAGTAACAAAAAACTTTATCAGAGTCGTCTTGTTAATGTAAGGGCATTATTTCCTTATATTCCCTTTTCAGTAAAATTGGAAGTTTTCCCACTCTAAGTAGGGTTACCCTGCAGGTTCCACATATCAACTATGCAAAAGAATACCTTCTCTTAGGTGCAGCTGGCTTTCTTTCCTTGAATTTTTTCCTGGAATAATTGTTCTGTGATGTGTCTTTAGTCTTGGTTTGTGATGTCTTTTTCCTGCTTGTTAATATTTACATAAATATTTTTACCTGGAACCTTACCAAAAAAAACATCCACTTAACCTCTTAGATGTTCTGATCTGTTGATATTTAAATGGAATATGTTGTATATTGACTTTTTGGTACTTTTCTGAAGCATATGTATGTGCATTTGTGATATAGGTTGGGCTGTCAATGCTGCACATGCACAGTCATGAGAAAATCTGGTGCCTTCTAACATAAGAATAACAGAACTGCTGTATTAGGTGAGATGTATCTAGCCTACTGTGACATTCTAGTGGTGTTTTGTTGTGTTCCATTGCCTTAAAGGTTCTCAAGAAAATTAAAGGTCATCATTTAATTACATCTGACTTCAGTAATATTTACACTTAGTTAAGTAATATTTACACTTAGTTACAGAAGAGGAGAACTTTCATATGTTAATATGTAAAGAAAACAGACAACAATGAAATGTTACTGGATTTGCAGGAGAGAAAGATGGTCCTGCTAGCTTTGCAATAATCTTATTTCTGGATTTTGAAAAGTAAAATTATTTTAGAATTATGACTGAGATTGGATTTTGTGAATTTTGGCACGTTTCTTCTCATTATTTGGACTCCAGAATGGTACTTCAAGCTGTTAATACCTGCTGCTTTTCAAAAGTAACAATGGCATCAGAAACATGATTATATTGCAGGATGGTTTTCTTTTTTTTATTACAGAAATTCACAGGCACAGTCTGTGACAGCCAAATAAAGAAAAGAAAATAGGGAAGAAATATCTCTTGTAGTTCAGAGTAAGAGGGGGTTTTGGTGGATTTTTTTATTATGCCAGCCATTTATAGAACTAAATTTACATATTGTGCTTCAAGAAAGAGTACTATGAGGTAATAATAATACATGGATCATGACTTGAGATATAAAAGAGTAGAAGTTACAAAAATAAATAATAACGAGGGAAAATAAGGATAATAAAAACAGTGAAATGATGTCAAAGCAAGCAGAAGAGGTGGGATGATTAAGAATAAGAGAAGTTGTCACAGACTTGTATTTACAGGAGAAAGGTGAGATGTGAACTTGAAAGTAGGAATTAAATGTAATTTGACTGCTCTGTGACTCTCTGTTCCCCAGTCCTACAGATCATGCTGTGAATGATTAAAGTCACTGGACTTGGTTTGTGATAATTTTGCTTACTAGGGGGAACTTGAAAGACAGGCATTGCACAGCCTTCCAGGGAAGGTCCTTAAAATGCAGAGAGATTTCTGTGGGCTCTGTATAAATGCTGAACCATGTATTTACTAAGTGATTTTCAAATGTCTGTCGTATTTTAATCTCTCTTACATTTTTAACAATACGGAACAAGATAGAGAATAATTCATTTGGGTTTATTTACATTTTCAAGAGAACCGGAACATTTTTCCCCACCTTAGCAGAATTTCTTAGAACCTAATTAGAAGGTGACTTGACAAATCTGCTCCCCAAAACTAACCAAAACTGTTGTGTTTCTGTGGTCTTTATTCTGTATTTTGTATCCTCTCTTTTAGGCGGACAGTGCTTCTCTTGGGGATGGAACGAACATGGGATGTGTGGTGATGGCACAGAAGCAAATGTTCATGTCCCGAAGCCAGTTGAAGCTCTTGGTTATGCAAAACAGATCTTAATTGGATGTGGGGCAGGACACTCCATGGCTCTTTGTCAAACTCCACAGTTAGACTCAGCAGACCCAAAATCATAGCATCATGGATGCGGATGGACATCTTTGGATTGCGTAGCTCAGAAGTGCTACAAGAGGATTGCCTGTGATTAACACAATTGTTCAAAAGTGCAGAAGAAGTTTTTTCTAAGACTAAAAGGAACAAGTGTGCATAGAAAACTGGAATATTTTAAAAAATTGTTTCATGGATCCTTTTCACAGGAATCTACTTTCTTACCCACAGATAGAATGAGAAACATTTTGCCTTGATGTAATACCATTGAAGAAAGAATTACTTTTTCTTGTTCTTCTGAGAGGTCTTTGAGGAAGAAACCGACTGCTTAATCATTTATCATTGGTGTATAAATTCAGTCTGACAAAATGGTTTGAGAAGGTGGAGAGATAAGGGCCCCTTCTGGTCTCTTATTATTGTATCTTTATGTCATGATGAGCATGTGTTGCACCTGCCAACTTCTTCTGGAGTTGTGAGCTCCCAGCATCTCAGAAAATCCGGTTTGCATCACAGAGAAATGCCAATGAACATGAATAGATGCATACATACATTTTGAACAGAAGATTAGGATTTAAAAAAAAAAAAAAAAAAAGAAAAAAAGGAGATATAATTTAGAACACTGGCAAAAGGGGAAAATAAGACCCTTCTGAACTAGCTGTATCTTGATCAAACTGTGAAAGAAGCAGTATTCCCGAGGAATTATCTTCTGTGCCAGACATCAGTTTATTATAGATTTACAGGGGTGCAGACCTGCATGAATTATCATTAACTTGCAAACCAAACCTGAAGTTTCTGAAGCTATTGCTTAGGGAAGAAAAACTTCTAAGAGCTCTTGGAAACAATAGAAAAGCTCTTGTCAGAGGGCATAAGTCAGTTGTAGCTGTTGAGGACAGTTTGATCTGATGTAGCTCCTGTGTTTCCAACCGCCTTTGAATAGGAAGAGATCAAAATCTAACAGAAAGTTTTTACAAGTTCTCTAGCATAAAAGGCAGACCAGAACGCTCCTGATAATTTCAGGTTAGTTCTCACGTCTGTTTCGCAGCCCAGCTGAGGTACTGTTCAGAGCATGCCCACAGTACTTGTTCCAGGTGAGTGCTTGGCAGAGAACATAGGCCTAACTCTGGTTTTGGTAGGAGAAATGAAAGAGTATAAATTATCTTCAGATATTATTAGCTGCCTATGTTAAGCAGAATTTTGGAAGCTATTTATAAAACTGTTTTTCAGACAAATAAAGTGGACGCCATTAAACTGGATGTTTACCACCCGCAATAGTTACATTTGCTGTGGTATTTGATGTATTTCAAGTTCTAAATATAGAGAATACTACTGTGTGGTAAATGCACCTTTTAATGAGACCTACTGTTGCTAAACAGTAGTTTAATTTTTAAAGCAGGCTTGCCAAGGAAGAAGCCTTGCAGAATTACAAGATACTCAGAGAAGGACTCTTAGGAAATAGGACAGGAAGACTTTGTAATGATGTATCAGCTTACACATGAGAAGGAATGTTTTAAGGTGGTAATATGGCTGCAAGGCTTCCCCCTACCCCTAGTTTTACAGCAGTTATACTTCATGGCCTAATTTTCAAAGGCATCTGCTCAATGGATGAGAAACTTGAACTGACTATGAAGCTGATTATAACAACTGTATTACAGATACTGAAAGAATCTGTAAGAATAATCAATAGGTCCTCTGCAAAAAGTACAGAATTGAGACTTCTATTGTAAAGTGGTTTTTTTAATCCATATGTTGGTTGTGGTCTTCATGCAATATACTGTTCTGGGCTGTGACCTCTTACACTTTTTACTTACCTAAGTTGCTATTTATTGACTCTCCTCGATTCCATTCTCTAGATACCACAGCCTCTCTCTTACATGCACTGAACAGTTTCTCATGCTTTTTTTGGCAGTTCTGTCTGAGGTTTCTACCTTTGTTTTTCTCCAAAATTGGTGTACTGAATAAACATGTTATCTTGTTTCAGTAATCATACCCTCTAAATAATTCTGTTCCTTGATGAATCCCAGCTAGTATGTGTGCCTTATAACATAGGGGTTACTGTACTGAGCATATTTTGACTGTGTATGCTGTTGCTGCAGTTCACTTCAGAGGAATCCAACAAATTATGTAACAAATGCAACTTGGTTATTTGAAATGTTGTTCACTTTTTCATATCTGTAACATGAACACACTTCTGGAAATACAAAGAATGATTCAGAGTGATAAGGAGGGAGGAAAGGAGTACTTTTTCTTGTTCCTGGTCCTGATTTTGTATTTCATGTCTGCATCTGATCTTCATCTTTGAAAGGGTGAGAAATGCATTTTCTCTGCTTTGTCTTGCCTATATACATTGAAAAATTTGGGAAGTAATGACTTTGTCTCGAGAGCAGAAATACTAAATGCTTTGTCGTCAGTCAGGACTTCTAGATGCTGCTGTAGTATGATGAGTGAATAATAATTCATTGTAGATGGTAGATAGTTGAATGTCAAAAACAAGTTGTTGCTTGTTCATTCAGAAATTAATGGCCTGTTTTGTATGTCAGTATGCTTTGTTTGCAGAATAAAACATTGTACAAAATCAGCTAAGGCTTTCTACTGTAAGGAAGGGAGCACACAGTGAAAAGCTCCTAATCAGTTGAAGAAACCCCCTTCCTTGCTGGTGTCCAGAGCTTAGTGACTGTTGCCTTTTGATGTACTGATGGAGAAGGTCAGTCTCTGCAAGGCAAAATGCCGAGCCAGTGTGCTATGCCAATGCTTCTGCAGTGCCTGCGAAGACTGGCTTCTTTATGCAGGTCTTCAGTGCCAAACAAAGCAAACCTTTTAGGTAAGCATTCTGCGTTCATATTCAGTTGCAAATAAACTGGCAAGGTTTGTAACACTGAAACAAGGTAAGCAAGTGTCTGTGCAGATGCTCTCCCTTCCCCTGTTCTGAAAATAAGCAAACCTTCCAATGAGCAGGCATTCATGAGGGGAAAAAGGTGAACTTAGTATCAGAGCTTTGCTGGAGAACAAGTTGTGAACTGTTGATCTTCAGTCCAGAGAGCTTTCAGGCTCTTCGGTGGAGGGGGAGAAGGAAGCTGTTGGGTGTACTTCTGTTGTTTGAAGTCCTAGGAGATCTGCAGTTGTTACTCATACAACCTCCATGTGCACCTGTGCAAGACACTCCTCTTCCATTTTAAAGCATGTTGGTAGGAAGATGTGTGTGTTGTGTCAGAAGTTTCTATCTCTGGGAGGATTTGTTTAGGCTGCTTGGCAGTCACTGATGTTATTTGATTTTGTGTAGCATTCCTGAGTGACTTGATGCTTTTCTGCTCAGAATGCCGGACCCTGTGTTTGAAGTGTGTTCATCTGAAAGAAAATTCAGTCTTACCTTTCTTCGCATTTTTGCAGTCACTTTTTACATGACACTGACTTCCCTCCCCTATCTGCATGTTGTCAGTCCTGTTGGTGACTAACTAGTCCTGCCATCTGCAACCACCATATAAAGGTCACTTCTACATGAGTGGCAAGAGGTTTTGCTCGGCTACATGGCTGAACACAGAGAAATTGAGGGGAAGGGGAAGAATGTGATTTGATTTTGCTCTATATGACATTTTTTGAGTCATAAGACTTAAAGCTGAAGGTGGAAAACAGATGAAGGAGATCAGTTTGAGTGTACGGGACAAAGGTGACCATGGAAAAACATTTAAATGAATGGCAGTAGAGAGCCTGAGGTAGTTAGCTAAAACATAGGGGAAAGCGAGGGTGGAGAGGGAAGACAGATTCAAGATACAGGTACTGAAGACTGAATAATCGCACAGGGATAGCAGCATTCCAGCCTGCCAATATGGTGGGAGTGAGATGAGGGACAAGGTACTCTATTTCTTGGATATTACTGTTCCCTGTCTTCCACTGTTTATTAATGATACGAATTATTGACCTGCAGTGGATTTTCTTTTTCATTCATAGCACATCTTGAAATTTCCAGTTCTCTTCAGTTGGAATAGCAACATCTGTCCTCACACTTCAGTCCAGAAATCTTTAGATCAGGCCTGTAACCTGGTCCAGCACTTGATCAAACACTCATACGAACTCTGGATCTGATTTAAACAAGACTTAATTAATTTTGGGACTTCCACTTCCTTTTCCCCTATATTAGAAATCAAGATGATGACAGATCTTTGTCACTGAAATTGTGATGTTACGTTTTCACCAAAAAGTCCCCTATGTTATCTTAGTAATTTTGATATTTTTATGGCATATGGCAGGTCTTGTGCTTTTTATTTTAGCTAGATATTTTCTTAAAAAAGGCTCCAGAATTTTTCGTCAGTATTTGAGTCATGCTTGTGGTATTTACTACCAGCTTATAGTTCAGAGCAGCTGAAAATTCTGTAAAGGGAAGAAGAAAATACTGAAGCGAAAAACATAAGTCTTGCTTCCCAAAGGCTGGGAATGAATGCAGTGTGTGATAGAGAATCATCTTGTGTGGTTTTGGTTGCACTTAAAAATGTGTGCAGTAGAGAAGTGGAGCTTACACTGAATTTGCTGGAAACTAGGTGACACAAAAATAATTGGACATTTGAACTTTTGACATATCAGTATCTTGATTTACGTGCTTTGTTCTTTTAGCTTTTGTACCATTCTTAATTCCTGATAAATGCTGGTCTTAGATGTTTTGCTCCATGTTAGAAAGAATCATTTAATAGCCTTGAATTAAAATGCTTTGGTTGTATGGAAATAGCCTTCTGTTGGATGAATGTCCCAAAAATAACTGTAAAGGGAGATGTTTGCCATATATGCCTTATGTTAATTTGGAGAAACTGCATGTGTAAAGCTGTTGTTATTTTGTAACCCATTTACAGGTTGAAGGGACTGAAGTAAGGTGCATTCTTTAGCCGTTTGTGCATTTCATTCAGATTTATCCATCAGTTGTCTCTGCATTCGCCTGTTTTAATGCAGAGCCAGTTTTTACTCATCGATGCCTTTGTAGAACACGGAAAGAAAGTATGTGACTGAAAATACTCAGCAATGAAAATGGTCTTTGTATTTGAATCATGACCTGGATGAACCACATGTCACCTTGTGGGAGAGTGAGGAAGCATAAATTTAGAGTACTGGGAGAACACATTTTTCAGCTTGATTAGAAAGAAGAGCAACAAAGTAGTTATTCCTGAATAAAAGCTGACCGTGGGGATGAGAAAATTCAGAGGTGAAGTTTATTTTGCAAAACTTCCTCAGGCATTTCTGTTTTGACATGCCGCATTTCGGTTGATTTTCAGACGAACCTTTGCAGGTTGGAAGGAGGTTGAGTCTAAGTCCAAGTCCTGTGTTGGCTAGCCTCTCAATTAATTTTCACCTTTCTCATCTCTTTCCAGGTTGCTTTGCCTATGGACCACCTTGTTACTCAGATACAGTGCAGTCTTGGGGGGAGTTCTGTCTGCAGGGTTTGGGATCAAGACTTTGTCAGTGGAAATTGTAGAATTTTAATTCAGTGTGATTCCAGTACTCCCTGGTCATCATAATGTTTTAAGTGTATGTGAACACTTTGCTATGGGACTCCGCGTTTTTACTTTTTTTTAATATTTAGAAGTGGGGCAAAAAATTAGGAGGTTTTTAATGTTCTGACATGATTTTACTTTTTTGCTGCAAATATCAAACGAGTTTAGCTTTTGTTTTGTTTTTACTGATTTGAATGCATGAAGACATGTAGTACCTAAATTAGGGCAGCAGAGGAGTTGCCAATCAGTAACGAAGATGCTCTGTCATTTTAACTGTGTGGGTGCTTAATAATTTTCCATAATAATCCTCTGCTTTAAAGTACAAAAGAAAAGGGATTCCTGTGGGGCATTGTGCTCTTCTGCAGACAAGGAAACATAGCATCTTTTAAATAATGGAGAGATGCTTCTCTCCACTAGTGCCTTAATTCTAAGTAGATAGATTATAATAACTGTTCCTACTTAAATACTGCTTTTCCTCTTCTGACCTCAGAACACATTAAAAAGGGAATAATGACCAGAAGGAGAAGCTGAGGCACAAAAAATTGAAATGCCCCAACAAAGGTAACCTAGCATGTCCACAGCAGAGCCAAGAACAAAATTCCCGTCTCCTGAGGCCCAGGCCAAGGCTCTACCTTCTAGGCTAGTGGTCCTTGATGTTTTTTTTTTTTTAGGTAAGCCTCACTCCTGCTGCTTCCCCATCTCCTTGCTCTTCTTGCCCCCTCACCACTGATTGCTGTTTCCTCATATGCTCCCCTCCCTCCTACTTCCATAACCCATTTTCCAGACCCAGTCTGTGTCCTTCTCATTTCCCACTTGCGCTACTGCTGCCTCTTCTCCGGTCACCCACTTGCACTGACACCATCACTGCAAAGCATGGCTCCTACTGAGCTTATTTGCTTGGGCTGAAGCCGTGTCTCCTGTTCATGCTGGTGTGACTCTCACGGGCAGCAGCCTCTGCATAGGCTGTGTTGTCCCTGCTAAGTCCTTTGGGTCCAGAAGCTGTGCAGGTACCTTAGAGTGATGTCTGAGCTAATACAACTGCAATACTTTGCCTTTTGCTGACTAAGGAATCTCTGACCTGTGCTTCATGGGCAGTGGAGAAACCAATGGAAGCCTTGGAGCATGCGCTCTTAATATTTGGTATGTGGAGATGTTTGAACCTATACACTTGCATAAAGCTTTTAAAATGCTCAAGTGAATGCTGAGGGTTGAAAACCTGGCTTTGTCACCTGAACCAGGGAATGTATCTTTCCATGGGGGCAGGTGAATGTGCTTAGTTTTAAAGCATTTGCTTTGTCAGACAAGGAAAGAATGTCAAGAGATGCAGTTCTGGATCCATTTTCTACCTTGAAGTTCAATTTGAATTCAAATATTGTTCTTGACTGCAAATAAGCATTTGTATTCCCCTAAGGGAGAAATGTGGCACCTACAGTCCTAGAAGAATGCAGAGGCTTTGGGACTTCTGAACAGACAGGTATTTTACGCCCAAACTCAAATAAGTGAGTGACTTAAAAATAACCTGCATAATTTAAGCACGTTTTCATGAAGTGAAGTTAGTTTGTGTGTGAGCTCAGAGACAAAGTTACTCCCAGGATATATATGGAAAGCTGAGAGGGAGGCTGCCTTGTTTTGAAACTATGAGAAGGATATGCAAAGTGGCAGAGTAATAACTGCACTTGTATTTTTTCTTCAGGATATCTTTTTTGTAAGCAGTTCTGTGCTCCGTTCCTTTCTGAATGCCCTTGCCTCAGCCATGCTTTCTCTCTTCTATATTTCAGTCTGCTTACTTGTCCTAGGAGCCATTTGTTTCAGTGATATATTTTCTTTTTGGCCCTGAAACTGGAAGGAGAGAAAAGGCAATTTATGTGAAAAATCACTTTATCCAGATTAATGACTGCTGTGCTTGACTGTTATCACAGCAGTATTAGCTAGATTTTTTTGTTGGAGTGAGAGAACAGAAACCACTTCTCAGATCCTTGCTGTCTGAAATTGTAGTTGTGGAGACACGTCAGGTTGGTCCAGAAAAAATGAGTACCTTCATGCACTCAGAGGAAAAGCTGTATGTGTAGAAGGTGTGGTTGAGGTGTGCTTTTAATGTTAGCAAGTAATAAACCATTAGTTGCCAGTGGGTTCAGATGAAGGACTAGCATTGGTCCTGTGTCTGGGAGTCCCTTGCCAAAAGCTGAGTTTGCAGAGGAAGAAACCTGGATGTTCATTTCCAGCGAGAAACAGGCAGAGTGTAACTGATCTACAGAACATGCTTCTGCTCTTACTTACGATGGTGTGAAGTCAGAAGTAGTCAGTGGCATGTATTGCAAGCCTGGGGTCAGAATCTAGCTATGTGTATATTTTTAATGCTTTAATCAAGATATATACCTCCTGTGATGGGAGCGGGCAGGCTTGAAGGAATTAATGTTCTAATCATAATACCCCAGCAAAACCTCCTTAAATGTAAGGCAAGGCAGCTGGGATGATGTAAATTTCTCTTAGGATTCAGTGTCAAGATTCAGTACAACAGCTCTGGAAATTTTCCAGTTGTCTCCCTCACGGCCCTGCCACTGTTGTGCAAGGGGACCTCTGGGATCAGGCAGACCTTAAACTTTAGAGTATCTCCTGAAGGGCAGTGGGTGGGAAGCAGTGTTCTGTTTCTGAAGGGTTTGTAGAAGTCACCCAAAGGAGACGGTTACCTCAAATCGGAATAAGCTGAGAGGAGGGCCTAAATGAACATGGGACAGATAGATGTAAAAAGTAGCACAGAATGATAGTTGCCTTGGGGCATGTGTACCCAGCCTGTTAACTAAGGCTCATATATACGCAAAGTGCAGTGGAAGAGGAAGACCTACGTGGGATTTACAGGCTGAATTGTTAGTGTTCCTTACGGTAATGGAGAATTTGAGCAACCTTCACGCTGGGCCCTTGAGTTAGTGTGAAATAAAAAATGGGCCAGATAAATCTATTTCTGGATTCTTAATATATTATAAGATGAAAAGTTGTTCATTAGGCAACTTTTGGATCCTGGATTAACCTGGATCTTACCTCTGGAGGTAAGAAATCGCCCATTTATCAGCTGAGAATAACAGCATAGAAACAGTTGGAGAAAAATAGTTCTTGGGAGAAAGGATAGTCAAGTGAAGTAGAAATTGAGTACATAATACTACATCAAGGACTACAAAGGAGTTTTCTAATTACGTATAAATTCAGATTGTCAGCCTGCCTTCTATTCCTAAAACACACTTGAGGTCTTTCTTGATTTTCCTTTTGGAGCAGAGTTTTGTGAAGACAAGGTCCAGCTGCAGTTGGTTTTTTTGTTTATAATTTAGCACTTACCAGAGTCATGAGTGTTTCTTCTGTTCTTTGGGGTTTAATCTCTACTTCCTCCAGACCATAGGGATACTATTCCTTTACTTTTCCATTCTCATCAAGTCACAGATGCCATAGCTTGACTAGAAGGTTGCCAGCTCTTTTGAAGTTCTTCACATAAGGATAAACGTGTATCTTCGTTATAGAAGTACTTAACCAAAAATGCTCAAGCAGCTAAAACGCTGTTGACACATAGTCCATAGTTGTAATTTGTAGCGTCTAAAATGAAATTTCATCCCATTGTGTTTCTTGGTTCTTACTGCTGAATGTTTTGTGTGGCCAATAAAGTGCGACTCAGATACCTGGATTTCTTTCAGAGTTTTGTATCAGGTGGACTGCCGTGGCTCAGTGAAGAACAAGTGAAGGACGGGGCCCAAAGAAGTAAGAAAAACTGAATTCATTTTATCAGCTAAAAAGACAAACTTTTATTATTGTTGGGGAGGGAAAAGGAAGATACCTAGATAATTATAGGGTTTTTTAATCTTTCCTCGTAAAAGTACTAATGGTGTGAATTCTTCAGACATTGGTTGTATCAAGTGTTTGCAGGCTTCATTTATTATCTACTAACCAAAATTAGCATTGTAGAACCAAAGCAATACCAAGCTTTTCTCCTACATTTCTGTTGAGAACACTGTATTTATTCAAGATTTTAGAAGCAAGTCTCTGGAAACCCCTGATCGCTTCAGAAAAGGATTCCCCTTTACACTATACAGCAGGCACTGAAACCATGATACAAAATTTATTTCATGCTAGAATTGTTTTGCATAACATTGTGCATGCATTTTACTCAGTACTAAATTGCATACAATGCTGTTGTCTTGTTTCTTAAACTTTGAGACCATTTATACTTGAGTATTTTCCTGATTTTGTACTATAAGTCCCAGTTTTAAAATAACACCTCTTTTGTTTAAAATTCATACTGATTACTTAATATGAACAATTTATGAAGGGTCTTTACGTTGGATCTATACATCAATAAAATACAACATAACCAGAGCTGGAAAATTAACCAGCTGTTACTGTCAGGTCCGAAGGAAGGTCCCATGTGTCACAAGCATGCCAACAAAAAACAGACAGGAAAAAGTTTTTTCTTATTTTTATACACTTCTAGTTGGATTAAAAGTTCTTGATTTCCATGTTGGTGTGATGAACTGTGAAGGCGTGGTCAATATGACCGATGACTGCCTGATTGCACTTTTTAAAACCATTACTCTGTATCTTGTATACAAAAAGAAGCGATCCATAGCAAAGAAATGTACAGTTTTATAATGTTTTACATTTTGGCTACAACAATGTATGTAAAAGTAAAGAGCTTTGAAAGAAAATATATAACTTTGCTTTTTTCTTCTTCTTAATCATACATTTGCAGTGTTTCTTGGTTTTTGTGTTGGTTTTTTTATTTTTTTATTTTTTGTCTTCATGCAATTCATGCTATGGAACAAAAAAATAGATTTTAAAAAAAAAAAGATCTTCTACAGTTTTGTTACATTTTGGCCGTAGAAAAAGCCTGCATCTCTAGTACAACTCCAAAACCACGAAGAATCATCCATAAAACCTGCATGGAGCCAGTTAACTTTGTCCAAGTGAGAAGGTCTTCTATGCCTGCACAGTTCCACACAGATGTTTATTAGCCATCAATGTTCATCTCCATCTCGCCTTGTCAGGTCACTCTGACTGCCTCTGTTGGCATATATTTAGCAATGACTGGACTTTCTTTGCAAAGATCTGCATGTAAAGAATACAATCAGTACTTGAGCTTCTTCCCTGCGCTTTTCACATCAAGCTCGGCATCTTAGTTTTAAAGGAAGGAGGAAAAGGTGAAATAGCTACATGCAGAGGCAGCCATATTCTTCTTCAACAGGATTTTTTTTTTTCCATGCAGTCAGCCAGACTGAGACCTCTCTACAGTGTGTCTGAGTATTGCTTTCAGCTTAAAATAGGCGCCCATGCAAAGTTTCATCCTACTGTGCTTGTTTGCTCAAACTCCTGCAGGGTTCCTATGGCTCAAAAATATCCTGAGAAAAGCAAAATCTTCCATCGTTGGCATGTTTCAGCATCGACTAAATGCCTAACCCATTCCATACAGAGCCAGTAGATCCACCATTAGCCAAAATAAACGTATACTAGCAGGATGCACCAGGAAGGAAACTGATGCATCTACCCTTCATCCTCTGTACTGATACCATGCAGCACGTATGGCCCACCAGTACTACATAAATGCCTGCCTATGGTCATCTGAGTGCTATTTAGGAGTGTTGTTGTCACCTAGCATCAGTAGTAACACCATTCCCAGCAGGTGCTACTGTGAGACATTGCATCTTCAGACTTAGTCACCTGGATTATATGCAACATAGCATAGGCTAATTGAAAATAAAGCTTTTTAGACCATTCTCTGCTACTGATCCATGCTACAAAATAGATGGGATGGGAGACCAAGAACGTCTCACTGGACTAGGAGAGCTGTAGGGCGCAGACACTGAGGATAATCCTATCGCTTTTCCACTTATGCCAGCTATGCTGTTAAGGCTCCGTGACATTTCGTAACCTTCATTTAAAAGAAAAATGCAAAGTACAGCATTGGATCAATGACAGAATGGACTAAGAATGAGGTCAACATTGTAGCCAGTTCAATAGCATCTGCATGCATGGACATGCCGAGAGTAGTATCGCTTGCAACATGGCTCAGAAGGCCATTGAAGTACAGAAGCTTAAAAAATATACATATATATTTTAAAAAAGATAATCATCATTTCTCAAGGAAGGTCAGGCTATGTAATTGATCCTACAGGCAGCAACGTGGTTGTAGCCTAAAAAGAAAAAGAGTCAGTGGGAGGGATTTTCTATGTCTTGCCATACACTCACGCATGCCTCTCCCTTCCACTTCATGCATTTTGACCTCAGGCAAAAATTAACGTTTCTGGTATCTTTAGGGGCGGGAGGGGGAAAAGGCAGCAAAATCCATAAAATTTATTGTGTTGCTATAGAGATACTACTCCTTTGTTCTCAGTATTTAAAAAAAAAAAACACAACCAAAATTGCATGCATTTGTTTCCCTCCCTCCCTCCCCCCTTCTTTTTCAGACATGCACGTAAACAGCTCAGCAAGTGTACAGAGAGTTGCACAAACTATGGATGAAATTCTGTTGGAACAACAATTAAGATGCTCTCAACGTGTTTCAAACAGGCCAACAATATGCTGACGTATATTACTCTTTAGCCAACCAGCCTCTGTTTCATTCAGTAACGAGAGACGGTTGCAGTGCATCGTGAAAACCATACATTCCTCATCCCGAAGGATGTGCCATTTGGAGTGTTCCCCTGATCCACTGGAACCACCCGAACTCGCCCAGGCTGAATGAATGTGGCCAATGCTTATCCAATACAGAATCAAGTAAAATGCTTTGCTACAAAGGTAAATTTTAGAGGATATACTTTCATATGAAAGTCTTGTGGTCCAACTATATCTTTGTTGATGATAAGCTTTAAACTTATAAATACATACACTATCTATAACTGGCATTTACTATAACTATTGCCCATCATACAATGGCACATGGGAATTCTATACTCCATACCCAGTGTATGGTTACATCATACAATCTTTGCAGTTTTAAAGTATTGACTATATCATATACTATATACAGTACACCAGTGATAAACACTGATTTGAAGAGGGAGAATTCTTTCCAATTTCTCATTCCTTATCAACTTTGATGCATATATGTGTAACTGATTTTGGTTTGTATGGTTTCCTCTTGTTAAATTATTTAAACAAAACAGCCTATTTTAAGAAGGGAAGATTTTTTTCATTTGGTTTGACTTCTGTTGCGAAATAGATTATTCTGACCATTAGCAAACTAAAATGCAGTTACTTCTGAGAGATCTGAAGCTGTCAGAAGTCTGAGAAACTAACTAGTAATGATTTATTTATGAAAATGATTTTAGATGGATTATTTTCCAATTGTAAGACACCTGTGCTAACAGATGTTCTTGTATGCTTCTCTTTTGAAATAAACAGCTATGAATATCCAAATAGTTTGTTTTAGTGCTCTATTAAGATAGCCAAATAATCATTTCATATTTCTTGAGGATGTTTTGCTTTTGTGTTTATTTTTTCTGTCTGCCACCTCCAAGCCTGTGCTCCTCAGAGTCTGGTAAGATCTGTGAGCTTTCCACGTGGCAAACCTTCATTGCTATGAAATGTTAATTGGCTTCTCCTTGGAGGATGGGCTAGGTTAAGGACATTTAGAGCATCCTCCACTAAAGCTTACTGTACCAGCTGGGGTGGAAGACTTGACTGCCTAGCATAGCTGCATGGGGTAGTTACAGCTCCTCAGGCTTTTCTTTCTGAAAGAAATAGGTTAGAAACTCCAAATGCAGACATCAGGTGGTGGTTTCCAGCCCAAACGTGCATCCCTACAGCAAGCGCACTAGTGCGTGCTACAGCTATAGCTGCCTTTCTCTTATTTATTTAAAACGGTTGCTAACTACGTGGTTACAGGACCCCAGCTACATACCCTTTCTTATTCCTCCATCAGGCGGGCAGGGATATTCCCCGGTTGATAAGAGGAAGCAGGGTCCGTATCTCTCCCGAGTGCCAGAGCGGGTAAAGGGCAGGCCCTCATCAGGCGTAATAGCCTGGTCTATGTGGGGACAGTCTTCGTTTGCCAGCGCCGCCTTGGCCACCTCACCATTCAGTTTCGAATCTTCAAACATATAAGCAGAAGACTATTGAAACACTATGAAACACTATGCACTGTTTATTAGAGTTCCAGCTGCAAATTAAGGGTTCACAGCTAAAGAGTTC
The DNA here is from genome assembly GCF_000690535.1 of Cariama cristata. Taxonomy (NCBI): domain Eukaryota; kingdom Metazoa; phylum Chordata; class Aves; order Cariamiformes; family Cariamidae; genus Cariama; species Cariama cristata. Next base: position 49,790 of record NW_009600011.1, read on the forward strand.
TATAGCGACACTATAAAAGGTAGCACATCTGTCCTAGACACTGCGTTCATGTGCACTGCACCAAAATAAAATAAAGTCTGTTAAGTGGGAGGAGAAACAAAATGTGATCATGTTAGGTGTAACAGCAGCCACCTGTACTTCCACATAGAGGGGCAGTTTCAGAAACAGGCGTGCATTGGTTCCTAGTCCTGCGAGCAGAAGACTGCGGTTAGAAATCGGATTATGTTTTTGCATGACATCGGATGGTGCATGAATGACCTGTTTGTCATGAAGCCTACTGTCGCTCAGAGCTTTGGAGAGGCAGTGGACTGTGAGTTGTGTTTTAGTATTTGAGTATATTCTGTTTGTGCTGATTTATACCGGTGTGCAATATCACTGAGGGGAAAATTCCTGCTCTTCCCCTCCCCAAAATTTACCCAGATTGTTTTATAGCATTTCCAGTATCAGTCGTGCAGAATGGCTGTACGCATTTTAGACACACAGAGTACATTACATATGGAAATATGACAGCAGAATGTGGATTTTAAAAAAAGCAATCCATTTTCTGATGTTCTCCTCTGAAACACATACAGTATTTGTAATGCCAGCACAGGACGCTACATATAGAAAACACTACAGCAGGCCATGAATTTGGAAAATAGATTGAGTAAAACTTAACTCTTGGCTGTAAATAATGAAAATTGGTTGTCAGATTTGCCCATTTTGCTCCACACATTCCCATGAGGATAGACTGAGAATAGTATGTTTTCTCTGTGTGACTTGTTTTACATTTATAAAACAATTTGAAGTGCTATTTAGTGTAGGGTTTATTTTAGAGTTTTAAAGTGCAAATTAGTGTATTGAGAATATACTCGAAATATGGCACAGCTCAATATGAGTATTTTGGTTGAAGGGAGGAAAAAACAGTCAAAATGTGCTTTCTGAAGTTTGACAAATGCTGAGATATGTTAACTGAGTGGTGGTGGCAGCATCCTACACCTCGGTTGCACAATGCTTATTACCTAGACACTGTAAGGCAATAGGTGGCCCTGCAAGTCTTTAAGGAAAGACAAACTCAATGGATAGACTTAATTTCAGTGCCTCTTCCAGATTCACATACTAGCTTGTTCTGAATGCTACATGATACTGTCATTTATTTTTCAATAGTTTTGAAGCCAAGTAATAAAACAAGCCCAAAAGAAAAAATACATTAGGTAGGGTTTGGAGATACGATTCTGATCCTCTGGTTTCAGATGGACAACACAGATGAGTAGTAGGCAAAAGCCTTTTCAACTTATATTTGTTGCTTTGCACACACACACACACGCACACGTGTGCACACAGAGAGATGTATATGACACGTACTATGCATCTGTCCATGCACCAGTAATTGCAATCTATGCCTTTTATTTAGATGTCAGTGGTTTGTCACAATATAATCAGTCTTTTCTGCAGATCTCACCTCTGCCTCCTTTCTTCTCTGTGCAGAATTAGCCAATTATTTCCCCAGAGGGAGGTAGTAATGTTTTGTTTTGTGAAATAATTAGGTCTCTCAATACGTTTAAAAAAATGGCAAAACTTAGAGTTGCGTTTTAACTCTTGTAGATACTAATTTCAATAGGATTCTAAAGTTTTAAGGTTGCACTGAGTTGCAATTCCTTCTGTTCATAATACTCACTGCTATTTAATATCATTTTTGCACAGAAATCTGGCATGGCTGCCATAGTAACTGTGAAATTGCGGGTACTGAGCTATTGATTTAAGAATCACTGAACTGTGTTTGGGGAGAGGTGCTGTCCTCATGGGGATGAGCAAAGAACCGGGCTTCTTCATAAGCCTCTACTGCTACAAGCTGATGGCTCTAATCCTGACATTAGGGAGGCAGCTGTGTCAGCAGAGCTCTGCCTTGAAATCTCTGAGACTCCCACTGCTACACTTGAGCCTGGGTTTGCAAACTAAGCTGTTAGTGATGGAGGGGGCACTGGTCCATTTCTGGAGCTCAACACACCTCTGGACAGAGTGGCTGTGGGTCAGGCTGCTCACTAGTAACAGCCATTGATCCTTTTGGAACAAGATTGCAGGCTCTGTTGTGCTTGAATGACAAGAAAATTGACCTTCTTGGAATTAATTTCTTAAATTGCATTACACGTTCCTAGCAACTTGAGCTGGAACTTGCTCTTGCAACCTCCTCAGGGTCCCTTCGCACTGATAAATTTTTCTCTATACTTGTTGAAAAACCACAACCTTTTTATTTTATTTCTATGCAATAGGAAGAGAACAAAATAGCTGGAGATGTGGACAAATTGCTGAACTGTCCTACCAATGTCCCTTGATTATTCCATGCATGGGCCATGCCTTAGGGATCACATTCTGGATAGCAATGCTAATCCGCAATGACAATTTTGCTAAATATTTAGGAAGCAGAGAAATTACCAGCACAGAAGACTGCATCTATTGCTAGTGTATATAAGTAAGTGTTAAGTAGAGTAGTTGTGTTCCAAACCACTGTCTCTGCAGCACCTAATTGTCTGAAGTCAGGACTTAACAATCACATCATATTTAATATGTGATTAGTCTGTTATGGGAATAAAGAAAACATCACTGATGTCGTCAGCCCACAGTTAGAAGTTCCCATTGTTTTCATTAGCAGATCTACATGCCGAACAATTACAGGAATGAGATCTAAAGATGGAATGAAATGATGTTATTTTACGTTGATTTCTCAAGTTTCAATTTGCATGTTTGCTTTTTCCAAAATTGACCTTGGGTTTGAGAGAGCTCCAGATAAAGCAAAACTACTGAAACCATTACTGTCTGGTGACTACTAGTCTGGTTATACCAGTGACAACTACTTCTAGGTGCTTAAAACTTCTAAGGCTTGATTCTGGCCTGCCAAATTCACATGAGTCTTTCCATCCCTGCTAGCAGACTCTGAATTAGGCTTGTACAGCATGTTTTATTCTTTAGGTTCTGTTTCATAAAGAAAAGTCAATGTTATCATCTCTGTTTTACAGATGGGTAAAACTACCGTGCAGTGAAATGACTTGCCAACTGCTATATGAGGTTATTTACAACAAAATCTTCTGACTCTCAGCTTGGCACCTCATCTCCATAATTGTCCTCCTATCTGTGAATACCTAGTTAACTGCACCAGCTTTAAACATTCTCCTGCAGAGATTTTGCTGAGAGGCTAAAGAAAGTATTCAGCAGATCTCCTAGGTGAGTAGTTTGTTTCACAACTACCTCATTTGCATGGTTTCCACTTTCTTTTTTTCCTATCTATCTCATCTATCTCCATTTGCAGAAAAGTACTATTAAAATGCCTAGGGTGTTTCCCAGCAAACACTGAATTTCAAAATGGGAGGGAGGGATTCTGAAAAAAAAAAACAACTTAGGAGAACTGCTGGAGCTTTCATTAGTATACTCTGCTTATTGTGGAGAAGCACAGTAGAGACTGCCCATGTACTTGCTGCATGGCTCATCTCTTTTGTCATAGCAAATGGTTGCACACTGTTGTAGTGACTTTACAAGTGCTGCTGGTTTTGATTATAAGCTACAGTCTGACGCTGAATCTCCACCTGATTGAACTGCATCTTATGTTCAGAGTATCAGTGGATATATTGTATGATATATGGATTGACCTCAATCTGTGCTTGGAAATGTGGCACTTGTACAGAAGTGGTTCCTACACTGCGAAAATCACCCCAGTCCTCTTCCTTTAAGCAAACACTGCTGTTCTCCAACAGCTGCCAAGAAACAAGTTCCTAGTTTACCCTTCTTACCTTAGATGTCTTCAGAAACTGTGTGGGTCAGGAATGGCCCCAACTCACACTGCTTCCTCTTGGGGTTGTAGCCACCCCCTCTCCTTTGTCTCCCGTGTGTTTACAGAGCTGTGAAGTGTTACCCCAAAGACTGGATGAGTTGAAAGGCGCTCTGAGGGTGGACCATTTTCAGTCCTTACAGGATTGGAAATCCAATGCCTTTTCCAGTCCTTACAGGAACTTCTGTAGGTTGTAACCACTTTGACTGAAATAGGGCTGAGAGAAGTTCCACAATTCATAGCATGGTATCCATGCATATTTACCTTTTAGTCAATATCTGACTGCATGAACCATGCCAGATTCTTTGAAATTGTGCCCAAGAAGATGGGGTCTTCTCAGCCCTAGATCAGAAACACAGCAATTAAGAGACATAGTGCTGTTTCTTTTGGTCACATGAGGTTATTGGCAATCTCTTCCAGAAGAACACAAACTATCTTCCTCCCGTCTACTCTTCTTTAAGGATTAAAAGAGACAAGGACCCAGCCTGAGTACCTACAACTTCCTTGAACAACCATTTGCCATTCCACAAAGGCTCGGGGAACTTCAAGGTTCTGCAGCCCTGTTACAAGGGAAGGGGTTGACCAACGGGAACGAGTTAGGAGCAGTTCAGTGCAAAACAGGGCCAGAACTGAGAAAGGAAGTCACATGAAAGATGAAGATGTTTCTACTGGGGACACCTTGTCTGACTAAAGTTACGTTCCACACCACCACACCATGTACACCTAACAATGAATCTACAGCTTGTCTAGGTCTCAACTGTGTTCTTATAGCCCTGATCCCAAACTTGAGATTGCCATTATTATGATCTGTGGATAGTCCCACTCCTGACTAATTGAGAGTGTCCTTTGGTTCTCATTCAGAGGTTGAGGGTCGTTTTCATTTGCTCATTTTAAACCCCTGTCACTAACCCTAGCATACAGAGCAGCTGCCTGAAGTCTCTTAGGAAGAAGGATCTCTGTGAGGTCCCTCACAGTGGAGACCTTTAATCCAACTGGATTCCTGAAGAAAGTAATGGTACGTTGTCCATTGAGTGAGTTAATTACTCTTCTGTTTTTCAGTCCTCTCATGCTTTTCTGGTGATATAAAAGAGCTGTTAATGCGGCAGATGTTAGTTGTGTCATACTGTGCTGGCAATGGGGAACTCTCTTGGTATGATGGTTTTCCCTTGGGCTAGTGGCAGAATGTTACAGGAACAGAGGTGGCATGGCTGAGGTGTGAGAATGGAGAACTGCTGTGCTCTAGCTTTTCTTAGCTACAAGCCTATTAGCTGGAAGTGGGAAGCAGGGCGGCTGTGAGGCTACTGGAGTTGCTGCTGGAGGACAGAATTTCTCAGCTGTCGTTATTCTAGAGAAAATACAAAGATTTTACATTCCTTTTTTGCATCCTATTTTTGCAGCCTGATACTTCTTGTGCTAAGCAAATGATTATAATACAGTTAAGAGTATGAATCCAAGTATTCATTTACTCTGATTTGTGGAGGGGTTAAGAGCTGCTCAGCATCTGAAAATACCCATTGACTTTATATCCCTAAATTTCTCCCTGAGATGTTGCATGGAAAGGAGATATTTTACAGTTCAATTCCCTACTCTCTTGAGTCTCTTTAATTCGAATTTCATTCCTGTTAACAAGTTGTTTCTGTTTTAGTTGCCTGGATAGTGTTTACTGTCCATTAATATTCATTGGCCACTCATCAATTGCATTAGGATAAATCACTTTATTTTTTTATACTAGACTCCATCTGAACTCTGCTGTGCTTCTTCACAGATTAAGGGAGGGTCAGAGCATAATAGTGAATCAGGAAGTAAAGGAACTTCACACTGAGAAAAATATGCTTTTCTTGGTTTAGTACATGGGTATTTCAATTTCTGATTTAACATAGAGTTTACTGACAATTAAGAATAAGATTAGTAGCAATAACCTTCATGCTGTCCCTCTAGAAAATTATCAGAAATGTCTATCAGCTTTATTTTATCATTCTTTCAAAGTAGTGCTTTGGGGTAATTGGGGGAGATTGTAAACAAAATACTGTACTCAGAACCTGATTCAGCAAAATAACAATTATGCTTCTGTGCCAGACCATTTTTGGCTACACAAATCAATTTTTATGGGCTCCAGAGCCTCATGCGGGATTAAGAAACGTGGATCCCATGAGTAGGGCCTAATTTTTGTTGTTGTTAAATCAGGTCCTTAGAGTGAAAGGGACATAACTATATTAAATTAGAAAAAGAATTATGGAGAAGATATATTAAACCACGGACAAAGGATGATGAAATGATGAATTACAGCTTAGAGAGTATGGAAGAAAGTATAGCATAGAGAAGAACAGCATAGAAAATATGGGTTTAAACCTTTGAAAATGAGTAACGATGCATCAGCGTGGGCATCACTGGTTTTCAAAATGGCAGTGAAAAAAATCCTAAATTGGTAGGTTTGGGAATTTTTTCTGCTGGAGAGTAATGAAAATTAATTTTTCCCATGCAGACTATCTGAAAAGAAGAAGGTAATTTAACTAAGTAGTTCTATTGTCATACCAAGTACTTACTCTTTGCATTAATACCTCGCATCAGGTTTTGTGTCACAATCTCAGTGAAGTTACCTATAGTCTGTGACATTCCTTGTTCTTTTGCATTAAAGAACTGTATTGTAATCTCCTCGGCTGCCCAACATGGAGCTCAGGTTGATGGGAATTGGAGAAAAACTTCACAGAATAAAATATGACAGTCTGTAACATACACAAGTTGCAAGCAACATACAGTAATAACAAATAAATGTTAACAAACAGAGCGAAAGAGAGAAAAAGAGAGAGAAAATGTGAAGAACATGTAAAAGAATTAAGATTCCTATGTAACAACTCAGTTTTAGTTACCCCAATATTCTAAGGCCATTGAAATAAAAATCTTTATTAGTTCTAGGTATCTTTATTAAAGTTTCCTGATTTTTTTATATTACTGCATATTTTGAAAGTTGATATGAAGCTCTTCTGAGTAAATATCACACTGTTGGACTTTACACCAGCATGAGAGCAGAATTTAGTATGCTACATCATTACGCAGAATCCTTCCAACCCAACCTACCTCTTCAACATTTACTCACCACCGTGTTGACCTGGGTCCCTCCAGGAAGCCGTGTCCCCCAGTAAAGGCACTCCAGTGGCGGTGGTGACCACCTCTCCCAGTATTAACTGGCCAACATAGTAACATCACTCCCAGAGAATATCACCTTTGAGAGGTACTACTTCTTGAAGTGAGGTGACAGTATGTTGGCTGCCTACCTATTGGTACCACTAGAGGACATGCAGGAGCTCTAGTTAGGTAGGTCCAGTGCATCTTACTATTACAGGTATTATTGGATATGTGCTTAATGCAGTACTGAGAGCTGTTGCTGCTGGAAGGGCTGCATTGCAAACAGCTCTGGAAGATCCTTCCTAATTTTATCCTGACACTTCTGGGGTTTCACTTATACCCATGCTGGACTTCTGAGCGTCTCATTAATGCCACGTTCTGTAGAGCGCTGTGGGTCATTGACAGGTCAGGTAGAGGTTGCAGGAAAATGCAGTCAGGTGAGTCATGCTACAATCTTATATTACCGCTCTGACTGAGGAATACAGTATGATGATCTGTACAGTATGGAAGGTGTCCGAGACATGGAGCATGGATGAATACAGAGAACAATGACAGCAGGGATGGTAGATTGCTTGTTATTTTGGCTTTATGCTTATAAACAGACAAGCAAGTAGCCAAAAGGCTTGGAGAAAATTTCTAGCAAGTACATAGTAGGAGGGATATAAGCAAGTGGACTGGGCACAGAACTGGGACCTCACACCCTAGACCCTTTTGTCCCTTGCCTTTTGTAGCAATGAGTAAGTCATCCCATCTATCTAGTTCTACTGCAGCAGAGATGTCCTTGCACAGAGGTGCTTTTTGTTGTGTCTGTCCTGCAAACACCAGGCATGCTTAGTCCAGCAGAAGGGAGAGATGCGAAGAGTACCTGTCTTGTATCCTGGGAATGCATTCTGCATTGGATGGCATGGGAGCTGCAGTGGCAGGCATGTGCTTGAGAAAGAGGATTTACCGTATTTACATCTGCCTTGTGCTGGAGGATTGGCACAGGTTGGCCTTATTTGGCTGGACTGCTTGTATCTGTGTTTTCCCATCACTAAAAGTGCCTCGTGCTCATTAAGTTTTTAAGGCATGAAAAGTCCTAAGATTTATTATTTAGTTCTGCGATTGTTTTTCAGCTTAGTGCAGGCCTGCCCCTACACGTACTCATCCCTGGTTGTGGCCAGACCACAGGGGGCTGTGTGGGGAAATGTTTGTTTGGCTGTTTTTTTCCTAACATCTCACATAGTGCCAGAGAAAAGCAGGAAACTCAAAGTGCTGTGCTTGAATTCATAACTCCTCCTTTTTGTTTTCAAATGACTTGGTATAGAGGATGTTATTTTTTACACACATTCTAAAGTAAACAAGCACCATAGTACAAGTGACACCCACCAGTTGTATCTCTACAGGAAATGACAGATGAATAATTGTACAACAAAATATTACATTATATTAGTTATGATGAATTCTACTTTGTGTGTGATCCATGGCTATGAGATTACAGAAGTGCCACTTGGGGTAGGAGGCAGAGTAGTTCCAAATTGCCTCCACCTAACTGTAGGCACTTAACTGAGGATCTTAAGTTAGAGCAGCAGTCATCTGAGATCACTTATGGAGAAAACCACCTCCAGAGGGCAATTCAGGTCATAAATGAGTGAATTATTCCCTGAGACTGCCTGACTCTCCTTCCAATATAAGGCAGACCTCAGGCAAATGCATTTTAAGTTAGATGAGAAGAACTGAGCATTATTCCTTTTATTTTGAGCTGTTACCATTTCTACATTAGATACAGAGGACTCCATCTTCAGTGACATTAAGATGCAATCATTACCTCATTTGCTATTTTGGAGTGATGAATTTTGGATTTTTAAAGGCTCAAAGGCTAAGTATATAGAGGAAAGAAAAAACATCTCGCTATTACCTTTTCCACTGCGTTTTTAGTATTTTTTATGTCCAACACATTTAAACATCAAGGTCTTTTGAGCTGAAACAGACCTAAACTCTTGGCAGTTACATTGCTGTCTACTGTCTGTCTTACAGAGAGGGTCAAAGGTTTTGTGACACTAAAATTAGATGAGATTTTTTTTTTTTACGTTCAAAGGCATTCAATCAGAGAATTTGCTTTCCCGTGGATTGAAGGACCACCACAGTGACTACATACCTGTGGCTTTAACAATGCTTTGCTATCCGTAAAAGCCACTGAAGTTCACAAACTACAGCGAAATGTTAGGCAGCATAATGGGCCTCTGACAAGAACTGCCAAGAGTCCCCGGCTCCCACTGAGCATTGGCAGTAGAATTACAATGCTCAGCACACTTCTGACCTTAGAACCAGTGTGTTGCACAAGGAATACAGGTTATTTAGGTTATGGTGACAGAAGGGATGAAAAATGAAGCCCTGAGAAAAGAGCAGCTCCTTCAGAAAGCATGAGTGATAAAGCTGAAATGGATAATTCCACATTATTTTTTTAAAAGGAGATCAGCTCTCTCTCAGGAAATTGCATTGAAACAATAGGTTCCTAATGTCACAGCTTGCTCCAGTTCATCTGACCATGGAGTACACTGGGGTCACTATTACTATGTAGTTCCCCTCTGTCAGTGATAGGCTTGGATTGCGTTAACTATTCAGACATAGGGATAGTTGAGGAGTGGGTTATGGAAAATTTTTTTTCGGCAGGTAAGTACAACAACCACAGAAGTTTTTCTGAAGCTAAAGACTGTAGTAGTAATGACAGACATTTTCTCCTGCTCTTAGGTGCCTGAATTCTAGTAATATTTCTTCCATGTTTTACAGCTATGCAACAAGTAGAGAATTTTGCCATCAGTACACTGTGAAAAAGGTTGCACAGTACATTTGTATGAAGATACGATATCCTTGGAGTATAGCTTAAGCTGCATGCAGAGAGGATCAGAGAGGTGAGAAATTCTTATTTTGGCCATACTGAAGTCAATATAAACACTATGTGTGCTGGTGTTGTAAATATATATACAAAAACAAGAAAAGGTTGGGGTAGATCTCTGAACAAACCCAAAATAACCCATCACCTGTGCTTATGTATTTTGGATGCATTCTTAAGACCATTGCTCTGTGGCACCAGACAGTACTGTAGACATCAAATGTAGAGATCAAATGAAGTTATGAATTCCATTCATATTCTAAATTTCTTTTACAGTGTTGGAACATGACATTCACCGCTTCATCCTATGGCAACTTAAAGATGTAACCATGCCATCAACCTATCCTTCCAGTAAGCACACAGCTCACAGAACACAGGGACTGAAGAGCTGAGTAACACTTTCAAAACAAAACTGAGAGCTTTCAAGATTTGTTTTGCATGTTTTGAGGTTTTCTTACAAACTTGTACCTTAAAGTATTTCAGTATGTGTACTGAGATAAATTAGTTATACCTGTAGGACAGTGTGTGGTTTGGAACAGAAATCAGCTAAGTTTAGTGGTTGAAACTGACTTTTTCTTGTTTGCATCTGTCTGAAGCAAATTTTGCTTTACTTTTTTTCTATTTTGCTTCTGTTATGATATTGACTATTTGGAATACTCGGAAGCCTTTAGATAAAAGACACTGCAGCATAGCAGACTATGGTTGACTGATGCTTGTTTAGTTATGTTCAACTAGTGGCTTTGCCACAGACCTTTCAAGTGATCTTGGTCAACTAAATTAAGCCCTGTGTCAACTGAAAATACTGGAGATTACTTCCATTTTCTCTTTGCTGTCCACTTAGCCCTTCAGGTATTTGATTGTAATATAGTGATTGTCACATATACAACAATGGCAAAATGAAGCCCTGATCTTGAATGGGGCCTGTAAACAGCACTACAACATAATGAAGTTAATATCTTGACATGGAGATGCTAGAACTTGGTGTGTATATTTTAAGTGAGGGGACACCTGGTCCGCTGTAGTCTGAGATATCCCCAGGTCAAAGAGTTTTAGTCAAATTGGTGAGGTGAGATCTACTCCTTTGTATCTGGCCCAGTTCCTCCAGGCTCTGTATAAGCAGTATCTTGAGAATTTATGGGTATCAGAAACTGCCTTGAAGATTTCTTGTGTAGAGGAAATCTCTACTTAATGCTGCTGGTGGAGGCCTGCCTGAGGCAGTAGCTCTGCCATCTTCTACTCTGAAGTGTCTTTCCTCCACTTCTGCTGCTTTCCCAGCCGCTCCTTGACGGGATCGGACGGGATGGAGAGCGGGAAGGGTTGCTGCAGAAAGGGGAAGCATGGTAGCATCAAACTCTGACATACTTTGTATCAAATTAAAATCAAGTGCTATTATTTAAAGGTACCCTCCTGCCAGGGGTAGATTAGCCCAGGACTGAGCTGCTGAGAGTGCTGGGGACAATTTAAAAATTTAATTCAAACCTAGTAGATTTTAAATTCAAACCATCTTTGCTTTGCCTGCAAATGACCATAGCATCATTGGCAGCAGCTGTGCAGCCTGTGGGCAAAGTTCTGCTGTTTGCATGCCCGTGCCAGGAAAGCGCTCCTTTGCCTGAAAGGAGGCACTGGGCCGTGGCTGTGCAGAGCTCTCCAAAGAGCCCCCTTGGCGCTCTGTGTAGGGACCGAGAGCAGCTGTGAACTACTGACTCAGTGCATGAGAGGGCTGTAGAGAGACAGTCCTATGTGGAACTATTTCATAGTCATCACTGTTTTGTGAAGCGTTTGATCATTCCACCGCACATAATATATGGAATTAATAACTTCATGTGATATCCTTTACACCTGAGCAGCTAAACAGGCTTTTTTTGGAATAATGTATTAGATATACATCATATGACCTTACGTCACCTAGACACTGTCGCACTGAAGCTGTACAGTTAAAAATTACAAGAAATACCTTGGACAACTCAGGCATTATTTTAGAAACATTAGGCACCCATTCTGTTTTCCTAGTACAATGTTAACTGTTTGTTTCCAGTTAGGTGCTGTTAACCAATCCAAATATTTTACAGTATGGGAAACATTCACTGCTTGCAAGTCTCTGTTTTCATATAATGTGCAGGTTATAGTTTCAGGAACAAGTCAATGCCTATGAATGCTTCATATTACATAAGTAAACCTCAACATCCAAGGCAATGCAGATCTTGTTTTAACAGTTCAGTTCTGAGCTTACTTATTATTTTTTACTTTTGTCTTGCACGCATATAGATCCTTCCCTACTAGGAAGCTAGGAGATGCAGGCAATATTTTTTGCTGCTAGTGGTGCATAATAACGATCAGAAACAGAACTCCAGCAACAGTGTTACTGAGTCCATTTTGTTAGCTGAAGTGTAAGTGTGCTTTTTTAACTTCTTAAATAGATATGTTTGTATACATATACAAAAATAGTCTCTCTTAATTATTGCAGAAATAACAGTTGCTGTTACTATCAATACTTCATGGATATTGTGGTAACAGCTGATTTTAGAGCACTGATGGTGGCAAAACAGTTCCACATTGAACCAAAATTACACGTATTCTCAGGATACCAGTGTGGAATTGCACTGAACTCGTAGAGTTCTTAGTCCTCTAGTTCCTGGAGAGGACTAGGGTAAATAATGGGAAGGGACTTTATAAAGCAAGGGTTTTCTGAGAAGAAAGTCGTGTGAAGAAAGACTGCTAAAGTACTCAAGAGTCTGACATCTCTTGCGTGTTACAATTGGGTGGTTGGCATATTGCTCACAGTAGGAGACACACAATGTTGTTTGTGCTCTCTTTAATATGTGATGCCACAAAGACATCTACTTATGAAGAAGTTTGCTGCTTGGACATGAGTTGTGATAAGCATTTGCAACCTGAGGGGAATGGATGATAAAACTATATGCTTACGCGCCAAAGATACAATAGGAAAGAGACAGTCTATCAGTCACGTGAATTGTGATTGGCCTGTTGCAATGGAATAACCTTTAACAAAAAAAGAAGAAAGCTATTTACCTTCTGAATGGATTTTACATAGTTGCACAAAAGGGAAAAGAAATAAGAAACAAAGAGAGAAAAGAATAGAAAAGAAGAGAAAGATTCCGACCAGTTCTTCCCATCCAAAATTATCATTGGCATTGGTGAAGTCACACACAAAGGAAAGTCTCACTTTCTTTGTGCCTCTCACAATGACATCAACATGCATGGCTATGAGATGACGACAGAATTCCTCACTCACAATGAGTAACAAATTAGAATTTTCTTCAAAGTAAAAAAATGATAAAAACGAGACCATCATAGGTATATGCTAGCTCTTTCAAAGCATCTCTTTTTGACTAAATGTCAGTTAAAATCACTTGTCTGGCAATCTGATCTATCTAACACAATACAGGGGCATATTCTGAATAGGCTGAAGAATGTCTACTATGCAACTTGGTTGGAAGATCTGCCAAAAATGAAGTTGGCTTTGTTTTCAACATGGTTATCTACTTTGAAATTACTCCATAGAATAAATAGTGATATTCCATGGGTAGAGGTAGATTATGGGGTTTAAATAACCAAACTGGAGCCCCGTAACTTTATGTGCTATAGGAGGATTCTCATAAAACTGAGATATTCCCATAATTAACCACTAGCCATGGGATATTATAATATATTCCATGGTGACTAGTATTTTTTC